>NW_027184631.1:2100000-2313061 GCF_032405125.1 Capricornis sumatraensis
TCACTTTGCCTCTACTAGAGCCCTCAAGCTGGAGCGCTTGGCAGTGTGCAACCCACCGGCAACTAAGCCATCCTCAAGAACGCCTGGGGACTAGGTGCAAAGGCAAGGCAGGAGTGGAGCTGAGGCCAGGAAGGCGCCAGTAGCATCTCCCAGTCTCGCGCAGCCCGCTCCTTTCTGGACTGGAAGCCTAGCCGCGAGGCAAGTCTGGGCAATGCTCCCCCAGTGCAGAGCAGCCTCACGCCAGCAACTCTGCCAGATCGGGCCTCTGAGCAGAGCTGGAGATCTGCCGTACTGGAGGCCCACTCGGCTCCGCCAAAGCAGTGAATGCAGCCGCACACATCAGGGCTGCCTTCTCTTCTCCCGAGGAGGCTCGCTTCCCACATGCTGTAAACTAGGCTGCCAGGCGGGGCCCCCTGCGCCTCCCACAGGTCTTGGCTCAGGAGCTGCTTCCCTGAGCTGGGGCTGTGGACGGGAGCCCAGACACGCAGGGGCAGGCCCCAACCACCTGCACACGTCTCTGCTGGGAAGGAGAGCACTAGGGAAATGACGTGTGTCAGGCACCTTCTGGGCGCTCACCGAGTCAGCCTCAGCGTGTGTGGGGCTGTAGACCACAGCCTGAGGCCCTGTGAGCCTTGTGCTCTCCGTGCTGTGCTGAGTCTGTGCGGTCAAGCAACCGTAAAAATAGACTTTCAGTTGCCCTCACTTTACCTCTACTAGAGCCCTCAAGCTGGAGCGCTTGGCAGTGTGCAACCCACCGGCAACTAAGCCCTCCACAAGAACGCCTGGGGACTACGTGCAAAGGCAAGGCAGGAGTGGAGCTGAGGCCAGGAAGGCGCCAGTAGCATCTCCCAGTCTCGCGCAGCCCGCTCCTTTCTGGACTGGAAGCCTAGCCGCGAGGCAAGTTTGGGCAAGGCTCGCCCATGGCAGAGCAGCCTCACGCCAGCTACTCTGCCAGATCGGGCCTCTGAGCAGAGCTGGAGCTCTGCCGTACTGGAGGCGCACTCGGCTCCGCCAAAGCAGTGAATGCAGCCGCACACAGCAGGGCTGCCTTCACTTCTCCCGAGGAGGCTCGCTTCCCACATGCTGTAAACTAGGCTTCCAGGCGGGGCCCCCTGCGCCTCCCACAGGTCTTGGCTGAGGAGCTGCTTCCCTGAGCTGGGGCTGTGGACGGGAGCCCAGACACGCAGGGGCAGGCCCCAACCACCTGCACACGTCTCTGCTGGGGAGGAGAGCACTAGGGAAATGACGTCTGTCAGGCACCTTCTGGGCGCTCACAGAGTCAGCCTCCGCGTGTGTGGGGCTGCAGACCCCAGCCAGGGGCCCTGTGAGCCTTGTGCTCTCCGTGCTGTGCTGAGTCTGGGCGGTCAAGCAACCGTAAGAATAGACTTCCAGTTGCCCTCACTTTGCCTCTAATAGAGCCCTCAAGCTGGAGCGCTTGGCAGTGTGCAACCCACCGGCAACTAAGCACTCCACAAGAACGCCTGGCGACTAGGTGCAAAGGCAAGGAAGGAGTGGAGCTGAGGCCAGGAAGGCGCCAGTAGCATCTCCCAGTCTCGCGCAGCACGCTCCTTCCTGGACTGGAAGCCTAGCCGCGAGGCAAGTCTGGGCAAGGCTCGCCCATGGCAGAGCAGCCTCACGCCAGCACTCTGCCAGATCGGGCCTCTGAGCAGAGCTGCAGCTCTGCCGTACTGGAGGCGCACTCGGCTCCGCCCAAGCAGTGATTGCAGCCCCACGCATCTGGGCTGCCTCCTCTTCTCCCAAGGAGGCTCGCTTCCCTCATGCTGTGCACTAGGCTTCCAAGCGGGGGCGCCCCGCGCCTCCTACAGGTCTTGGCTGAGGAGCTGCTTCCCTGAGCTGGGGCTGTGGACGGGAGCCCAGACACGCAGGGGCAGGCCCAAACCACCTGCACACGTCTCTGCTGGGGAGGAGAGCACTAGGGAATTGACGTCTGTCAGGCACCTTCTGGGCGCTCACCGAGTCAGCATCAGCGTGTTTGCGGCTGCAGACCACAGCCAGAGGCCCTGTGAGCCTTGTGCTCTCCGTGCTGTGCTGAGTCTGGGCGGTCAAGCAACCGCTGGAGGAGCCCTGCAGTTGCCCTCCCATTGCCTCTAATAGAGCCCTCACTGCTGGAGCGCTTGGCAGTGTGCAACCCACCGGCAACTAAGCCCTCCACAAGAACGCCTGAGGACTAGGTGCAAAGGCAAGGCAGGAGTGGAGCTGAGGCCAGGAAGGCGCCAGTAGCATCTCCCAGTCTCGCGCAGCCCGCTCCTTCCTGGACTGGAAGCCTAGCCGCGAGGCAAGTCTGGGCAAGGCTCGCCCAGGGCAGAGCAGCCTCACGCCATCGACTCTGCCAGATCGGGCCTCTGAGCAGAGCTGGAGCTCTGCCGTACTGGAGGCGCACTCAGCTCCGCCAAAGCAGTGAATGCAGCCGCACACAGCAGGGCTGCCTTCACTTCTCCCGAAGAGGCTCGCTTCCCGCATACTGTAAACTAGGCTTCCAGGAGGGGCCCCCTGCGCCTCCCACAGGTCTTGGCTCAGGAGCTGCTTCCCTGAGCTGGGGCTGTGGACGGGAGCCCAGACACGCAGGGGCAGGCCCCAACCACCTGCACACGTCTCTGCTGGGGAGGAGAGCACTAGGGAAATGACGTCTGTCAGGCACCTTCTGGGCGCTCACCGAGTCAGCCTCCGCGTGTGTGGGGCTGCAGACCCCAGCCAGGGGCCCTGTGAGCCTTGTGCTCTCCGTGGTGTGCTGAGTCTGGGCGGTCAAGCAACCGTAAGAATAGACTTCCAGTTGCCCTCACTTTGCCTCTAATAGAGCCCTCAAGCTGGAGCGCTTGGCAGTGTGCAACCGACCAGCAACTAAGCCCTCCACAAGAACGGCTGGGGACTAGGTGCAAAGGCAAGGCAGGAGTGGAGCTGAGGCCAGGAAAGCGCCAGTAGCATCTCCCAGTCTCGCGCAGCCCGCTCCTTCCTGGACTGGAAGCCTAGCCGCGAGGCAAGTCTGGGCAAGGCTCGCCCATGGCAGAGCAGCCTCACGCCAGCACTCTTCCAGATCTGGCCTCTGAGCAGAGCTGCAGCTCTGCCGTACTGGAGGCGCACTCGGCTCCGCCCAAGCAGTGATTGCAGCCCCACGCATCTGGGCTGCCTCCTCTTCTCCCAAGGAGGCTCGCTTCCCTCATGCTGTGCACTAGGCTTCCAGGCGGGGGCGCCCCGCGCCTCCTACAGGTCTTGGCTGAGGAGCTGCTTCCCTGAGCTGGGGCTGTGGACGGGAGCCCAGACACGCAGGGGCAGGCCCCAACCACCTGCACACGTCTCTGCTGGGGAGGAGAGCACTAGGGAAATGACGTCTGTCAGGCACCTTCTGGGCGCTCACCGAGTCAGCCTCCTCGTGTGTGGGGCTGCAGACCACAGCCAGAGGCCCTGTGAGCCTTGTGCTCTCCGTGCTGTGCTGAGTCTGGGCGGTCAAGCAACCGCTGGAGGAGCCCTGCAGTTGCCCTCCCATTGCCTCTAATAGAGCCCTCACTGCTGGAGCGCTTGGCAGTGTGCAACCCACCGGCAACTAAGCCCTCCACAAGAACGCCTGGGGACTAGGTGCAAAGGCAAGGCAGGAGTGGAGCTGAGGCCAGGAAGGCGCCAGTAGCATCTCCCAGTCTCGCACAGCCCGCTCCTTTCTGGACTGGAAGCCTAGCCGCGAGGCAAGTCTGGGCAAGGCTCGCCCAGGGCAGAGCAGCCTCACGCCAGCAACTCTGCCAGATTGGGCCTCTGAGCAGAGCTGGAGCTCTGCAGTACTGGAGGCGCACTCGGCTCCGCCAAAGCAGTGAATGCAGGCGCACACAGCAGGGCTGCCTTCTTTTCTCCCGAGGAGGCTCGCTTCCCACATGCTGTAAACTAGGCTGCCAGGAGGGGCCCCCTGCGCCTCCCACAGGTCTTGGCTGTGGAGCTGCTTCCCTGAGCTGGGGCTGTGGACGGGAGCCCAGACACGCAGGGGCAGGCCCCAACCACCTGCACACGTCTCTGCTGGGAAGGAGAGCACTAGGGAAATGACGTCTGTCAGGCACATTCTGGGCGCTCACCGAGTCAGCCTCAGCGTGTGTGGGGCTGTAGACCACAGCCAGAGGCCCTGTGAGCCTTTTGCTCTCCGTGCTGTGCTGAGTCTGTGCGGTCAAGCAACCGTAAAAATAGACTTTCAGTTGCCCTCACTTTACAGCTACTAGAGCCCTCAAGCTGGAGCGCTTGGCAGTGTGCAACCCACCGGCAACTAAGCCCTCCACAAGAACGCCTGGGGACTACGTGCAAAGGCAAGGCAGGAGTGGAGCTGAGGCCAGGAAGGCGCCAGTAGCATCTCCCAGTCTCGCGCAGCCCGCTCCTTTCTGGACTGGAAGCCTAGCCGCGAGGCAAGTTTGGGCAAGGCTCGCCCATGGCAGAGCAGCCTCACGCCAGCTACTCTGCCAGATCGGGCCTCTGAGCAGAGCTGGAGCTCTGCCGTACTGGAGGCGCACTCAGCTCCGCCAAAGCAGTGAATGCAGCCGCACACAGCAGGGCTGCCTTCACTTCTCCCGAAGAGGCTCGCTTCCCGCATACTGTAAACTAGGCTTCCAGGAGGGGACCCTGCGCCTCCCACAGGTCTTGGCTGAGGAGCTGCTTCCCTGAGCTGGGGCTGTGGACGGGAGCCCAGACACGCAGGGGCAGGCCCCAACCACCTGCACACGTCTCTGCTGGGGAGGAGAGCACTAGGGAAATGACGTCTGTCAGGCACCTTCTGGGCGCTCACCGAGTCAGCCTCCGCGTGTGTGGGGCTGCAGACCCCAGCCAGGGGCCCTGTGAGCCTTGTGCTCTCCGTGGTGTGCTGAGTCTGGGCGGTCAAGCAACCGTAAGAATAGACTTCCAGTTGCCCTCACTTTGCCTCTAATAGAGCCCTCAAGCTGGAGCGCTTGGCAGTGTGCAACCGACCAGCAACTAAGCCCTCCACAAGAACGCCTGGGGACTAGGTGCAAAGGCAAGGCAGGAGTGGAGCTGAGGCCAGGAAGGCGCCAGTAGCATCTCCCAGTCTCGCGCAGCCCGCTCCTTCCTGGACTGGAAGCCTAGCCGCGAGGCAAGTCTGGGCAAGGCTCGCCCATGGCAGAGCAGCCTCACGCCAGCACTCTTCCAGATCGGGCCTCTGAGCAGAGCTGGAGCTCTGCCGTACTGGAGGCGCACTCGGCTCCGCCCAAGCAGTGATTGCAGCCCCACGCATCTGGGCTGCCTCCTCTTCTCCCAAGGAGGCTCGCTTCCCTCATGCTGTGCACTAGGCTTCCAGGCGGGGGCGCCCCGCGCCTCCTACAGGTCTTGGCTGAGGAGCTGCTTCCCTGAGCTGGGGCTGTGGACGGGAGCCCAGACACGCAGGGGCAGGCCCCAACCACCTGCACACGTCTCTGCTGGGGAGGAGAGCACTAGGGAAATGACGTCTGTCAGGCACCTTCTGGGCGCTCACCGAGTCAGCCTCCTCGTGTGTGGGGCTGCAGACCACAGCCAGAGGCCCTGTGAGCCTTGTGCTCTCCGTGCTGTGCTGAGTCTGGGCGGTCAAGCAACCGCTGGAGGAGCCCTGCAGTTGCCCTCCCATTGCCTCTAATAGAGCCCTCACTGCTGGAGCGCTTGGCAGTGTGCAACCCACCGGCAACTAAGCCCTCCACAAGAACGCCTGGGGACTAGGTGCAAAGGCAAGGCAGGAGTGGAGCTGAGGCCAGGAAGGCGCCAGTAGCATCTCCCAGTCTCGCACAGCCCGCTCCTTTCTGGACTGGAAGCCTAGCCGCGAGGCAAGTCTGGGCAAGTCTCGCCCAGGGCAGAGCAGCCTCAAGCCAGCAACTCTGCCAGATTGGGCCTCTGAGCAGAGCTGGAGCTCTGCAGTACTGGAGGCGCACTCGGCTCCGCCAAAGCAGTGAATGCAGCCGCACACAGCAGGGCTGCCTTCTCTTCTCCCGAGGAGGCTCGCTTCCCACATGCTGTAAACTAGGCTGCCAGGAGGGGCCCCCTGCGCCTCCCACAGGTCTTGGCTGTGGAGCTGCTTCCCTGAGCTGGGGCTGTGGACGGGAGCCCAGACACGCAGGGGCAGGCCCCAACCACCTGCACACGTCTCTGCTGGGAAGGAGAGCACTAGGGAAATGACGTCTGTCAGGCACATTCTGGGCGCTCACCGAGTCAGCCTCAGCGTGTGTGGGGCTGTAGACCACAGCCAGAGGCCCTGTGAGCCTTTTGCTCTCCGTGCTGTGCTGAGTCTGTGCGGTCAAGCAACCGTAAAAATAGACTTTCAGTTGCCCTCACTTTACCTCTACTAGAGCCCTCAAGCTGGAGCGCTTGGCAGTGTGCAACCCACCGGCAACTAAGCCCTCCACAAGAACGCCTGGGGACTACGTGCAAAGGCAAGGCAGGAGTGGAGCTGAGGCCAGGAAGGCGCCAGTAGCATCTCCCAGTCTCGCGCAGCCCGCTCCTTTCTGGACTGGAAGCCTAGCCGCGAGGCAAGTTTGGGCAAGGCTCGCACATGGCAGAGCAGCCTCACGCCAGCACTCTGCCAGATCGGGCCTCTGAGCAGAGCTGCAGCTCTGCCGTACTGGAGGCGCACTCGGCTCCGCCCAAGCAGTGATTGCAGCCCCACGCATCTGGGCTGCCTCCTCTTCTCCCAAGGAGGCTCGCTTCCCTCATGCTGTGCACTAGGCTTCCAAGCGGGGGCGCCCCGCGCCTCCTACAGGTCTTGGCTGAGGAGCTGCTTCCCTGAGCTGGGGCTGTGGACGGGAGCCCAGACACGCAGGGGCAGGCCCAAACCACCTGCACACGTCTCTGCTGGGGAGGAGAGCACTAGGGAAATGACGTCTGTCAGGCATCTTATGGGCGCTCACCGAGTCAGCCTCCTCGTGTGTGAGGCTGCAGACCACAGCCAGAGGCCCTGTGAGCCTTGTGCTCTCCGTGCTGTGCTGAGTCTGGGCGGTCAAGCAACCGTAAGAATAGACTTTCAGTTGCCCTCACTTTGCCTCTACTAGAGCCCTCAAGCTGGAGCGCTTGGCAGTGTGCAACCCACCGGCAACTAAGCCATCCTCAAGAACGCCTGGGGACTAGGTGCAAAGGCAAGGCAGGAGTGGAGCTGAGGCCAGGAAGGCGCCAGTAGCATCTCCCAGTCTCGCGCAGCCCGCTCCTTTCTGGACTGGAAGCCTAGCCGCGAGGCAAGTCTGGGCAAGGCTCGCCCAGGGCAGAGCAGCCTCACGCCAGCAACTCTGCCAGATCGGGCCTCTGAGCAGAGATGAAGCTCTGCCTTCCTGGAGGCCCACTCGGCTCCGCCAAAGCAGTGAATGCAGCCGCACACAGCAGGGCTGCCTTCTCTTCTACCGAGGAGGCTCGCTTCCCACATGCTGTAAACTAGGCTGCCAGGCGCGGCCCCCTGCGCCTCCCACAGGTCTTGGCTCAGGAGCTGCTTCCCTGAGCTGGGGCTGTGGACGGGAGCCCAGACACGCAGTGGCAGGCCCCAACCACCTGCACACGTCTCTGCTGGGGAGGAGAGCACTAGGGAAATGACGTCTGTCAGGCACCTTCTGGGCGCTCACCGAGTCAGCCTCAGCGTGTGTGGGGCTGCAGACCCCAGCCAGGGGCCCTGTGAGCCTTGTGCTCTCCGTGCTGTGCTGAGTCTGGGCGGTCAAGCAACCGTAAGAATAGACTTCCAGTTGCCCTCACTTTCCCTCTAATAGAGCCCTCAAGCTGGAGCGCTTGGCAGTGTGCAACCCACCGGCAACTAAGCCCTCCACTAGAACGCCTGGGGACTAGGTGCAAAGGCAAGGCAGGAGTGGAGCTGAGGCCAGGAAGGCGCCAGTAGCATCTCCCAGTCTCGCGCAGCCCGCTCCTTTCTGGACTGGAAGCCTAGCCGCGAGGCAAGTCTGGGCAAGGCTCGCCGAGGGCAGAGCAGCCTCACGCCAGCAACTCTGCCAGATCGGGCCTCTGAGCAGAGCTGGAGCTCTGCCGTACTGGAGGCGCACTCCGCTCCGCCAAAGCAGTGAATGCAGCCGCACACAGCAGGGCTGCCTTCTCTTCTCCCGAGGAGGCTCGCTTCCCACATGCTGTAAACTAGGCTGCCAGGCGGGGCCCCCTGCGCCTCCCACAGGTCTTGGCTGAGGAGCTGCTTCCCTGAGCTGGGGCTGTGGACGGGAGCCCAGACACGCAGGGGCAGGCCCCAACCACCTGCACACGTCTCTGCTGGGAAGGAGAGCACTAGGGAAATGACGTCTGTCAGGCACCTTCTGGGCGCTCACCGAGTCAGCCTCCGCGTGTGTGGGGCTGCAGACCCCAGACAGGGGCCCTGTGAGCCTTGTGCTCTCCGTGCTGTGCTGAGTCTGGGCGGTCAAGCAACCGTAAGAATAGACTTCCAGTTGCCCTCACTTTGCCTCATATAGAGCCCTCAAGCTGGAGCGCTTGGCAGTGTGCAACCCACCGGCAACTAAGCCCTCCACAAGAACGCCTGGGGACTAGGTGCAAAGGCAAGGCAGGAGTGGAGCTGAGGCCAGGAAGGCGCCAGTAGCATCTCCCAGTCTCGCGCAGCCCGCTCCTTCCTGGACTGGAAGCCTAGCCGCGAGGCAAGTCTGGGCAAGGCTCGCCCATGGCAGAGCAGCCTCACGCCAGCACTCTGCCAGATCGGGCCTCTGAGCAGAGCTGCAGCTCTGCCGTACTGGAGGCGCACTTGGCTCCGCCCAAGCAGTGATTGCAGCCCCACGCTTATGGGCTGCCTCCTCTTCTCCCAAGGAGGCTCGCTTCCCTCATGCTGTGCACTAGGCTTCCAAGCGGGGGCGCCCCGCGCCTCCTACAGGTCTTGGCTGAGGAGCTGCTTCCCTGAGCTGGGGCTGTGGACGGGAGCCCAGACACGCAGGGGCAGGCCCCAACCACCTGCACACGTCTCTGCTGGGGAGGAGAGCACTAGGGAAATGACGTCTGTCAGGCGTCTTCTGGGCACTCACCGAGTCAGCCTCCTCGTGTGTGGGGCTGCAGACCACAGGCAGAGGCCCTGTGAGCCTTGTGCTCTCCGTGCTGTGCTGAGTCTGGGCGGTCAAGCAACCGTAAGAATAGACTTTCAGTTGCCCTCACTTTGCCTCTACTAGAGCCCTCAAGCTGGAGCGCTTGGCAGTGTGCAACCCACCGGCAACTAAGCCATCCTCAAGAACGCCTGGGGACTAGGTGCAAAGGCAAGGCAGGAGTGGAGCTGAGGCCAGGAAGGCGCCAGTAGCATCTCCCAGTCTCGCGCAGCCCGCTCCTTTCTGGACTGGAAGCCTAGCCGCGAGGCAAGTCTGGGCAATGCTCCCCCAGTGCAGAGCAGCCTCACGCCAGCAACTCTGCCAGATCGGGCCTCTGAGCAGAGCTGGAGCTCTGCCGTACTGGAGGCCCACTCGGCTCCGCCAAAGCAGTGAATGCAGCCGCACACATCAGGGCTGCCTTCTCTTCTCCCGAGGAGGCTCGCTTCCCACATGCTGTAAACTAGGCTGCCAGGCGGGGCCCCCTGCGCCTCCCACAGGTCTTGGCTCAGGAGCTGCTTCCCTGAGCTGGGGCTGTGGACGGGAGCCCAGACACGCAGGGGCAGGCCCCAACCACCTGCACACGTCTCTGCTGGGAAGGAGAGCACTAGGGAAATGACGTGTGTCAGGCACCTTCTGGGCGCTCACCGAGTCAGCCTCAGCGTGTGTGGGGCTGTAGACCACAGCCTGAGGCCCTGTGAGCCTTGTGCTCTCCGTGCTGTGCTGAGTCTGTGCGGTCAAGCAACCGTAAAAATAGACTTTCAGTTGCCCTCACTTTACCTCTACTAGAGCCCTCAAGCTGGAGCGCTTGGCAGTGTGCAACCCACCGGCAACTAAGCCCTCCACAAGAACGCCTGGGGACTACGTGCAAAGGCAAGGCAGGAGTGGAGCTGAGGCCAGGAAGGCGCCAGTAGCATCTCCCAGTCTCGCGCAGCCCGCTCCTTTCTGGACTGGAAGCCTAGCCGCGAGGCAAGTTTGGGCAAGGCTCGCCAATGGCAGAGCAGCCTCACGCCAGCTACTCTGCCAGATCGGGCCTCTGAGCAGAGCTGGAGCTCTGCCGTACTGGAGGCGCACTCGGCTCCGCCAAAGCAGTGAATGCAGCCGCACACAGCAGGGCTGCCTTCACTTCTCCCGAGGAGGCTCGCTTCCCACATGCTGTAAACTAGGCTTCCAGGCGGGGCCCCCTGCGCCTCCCACAGGTCTTGGCTGAGGAGCTGCTTCCCTGAGCTGGGGCTGTGGACGGGAGCCCAGACACGCAGGGGCAGGCCCCAACCACCTGCACACGTCTCTGCTGGGGAGGAGAGCACTAGGGAAATGACGTCTGTCAGGCACCTTCTGGGCGCTCACAGAGTCAGCCTCCGCGTGTGTGGGGCTGCAGACCCCAGCCAGGGGCCCTGTGAGCCTTGTGCTCTCCGTGCTGTGCTGAGTCTGGGCGGTCAAGCAACCGTAAGAATAGACTTCCAGTTGCCCTCACTTTGCCTCTAATAGAGCCCTCAAGCTGGAGCGCTTGGCAGTGTGCAACCCACCGGCAACTAAGCACTCCACAAGAACGCCTGGCGACTAGGTGCAAAGGCAAGGAAGGAGTGGAGCTGAGGCCAGGAAGGCGCCAGTAGCATCTCCCAGTCTCGCGCAGCACGCTCCTTCCTGGACTGGAAGCCTAGCCGCGAGGCAAGTCTGGGCAAGGCTCGCCCATGGCAGAGCAGCCTCACGCCAGCACTCTGCCAGATCGGGCCTCTGAGCAGAGCTGCAGCTCTGCCGTACTGGAGGCGCACTCGGCTCCGCCCAAGCAGTGATTGCAGCCCCACGCATCTGGGCTGCCTCCTCTTCTCCCAAGGAGGCTCGCTTCCCTCATGCTGTGCACTAGGCTTCCAAGCGGGGGCGCCCCGCGCCTCCTACAGGTCTTGGCTGAGGAGCTGCTTCCCTGAGCTGGGGCTGTGGACGGGAGCCCAGACACGCAGGGGCAGGCCCAAACCACCTGCACACGTCTCTGCTGGGGAGGAGAGCACTAGGGAATTGACGTCTGTCAGGCACCTTCTGGGCGCTCTCCGAGTCAGCATCAGCGTGTTTGCGGCTGCAGACCACAGCCAGAGGCCCTGTGAGCCTTGTGCTCTCCGTGCTGTGCTGAGTCTGGGCGGTCAAGCAACCGCTGGAGGAGCCCTGCAGTTGCCCTCCCATTGCCTCTAATAGAGCCCTCACTGCTGGAGCGCTTGGCAGTGTGCAACCCACCGGCAACTAAGCCCTCCACAAGAACGCCTGAGGACTAGGTGCAAAGGCAAGGCAGGAGTGGAGCTGAGGCCAGGAAGGCGCCAGTAGCATCTCCCAGTCTCGCGCAGCCCGCTCCTTCCTGGACTGGAAGCCTAGCCGCGAGGCAAGTCTGGGCAAGGCTCGCCCAGGGCAGAGCAGCCTCACGCCATCGACTCTGCCAGATCGGGCCTCTGAGCAGAGCTGGAGCTCTGCCGTACTGGAGGCGCACTCAGCTCCGCCAAAGCAGTGAATGCAGCCGCACACAGCAGGGCTGCCTTCACTTCTCCCGAAGAGGCTCGCTTCCCGCATACTGTAAACTAGGCTTCCAGGAGGGGCCCCCTGCGCCTCCCACAGGTCTTGGCTCAGGAGCTGCTTCCCTGAGCTGGGGCTGTGGACGGGAGCCCAGACACGCAGGGGCAGGCCCCAACCACCTGCACACGTCTCTGCTGGGGAGGAGAGCACTAGGGAAATGACGTCTGTCAGGCACCTTCTGGGCGCTCACCGAGTCAGCCTCCGCGTGTGTGGGGCTGCAGACCCCAGCCAGGGGCCCTGTGAGCCTTGTGCTCTCCGTGGTGTGCTGAGTCTGGGCGGTCAAGCAACCGTAAGAATAGACTTCCAGTTGCCCTCACTTTGCCTCTAATAGAGCCCTCAAGCTGGAGCGCTTGGCAGTGTGCAACCGACCAGCAACTAAGCCCTCCACAAGAACGGCTGGGGACTAGGTGCAAAGGCAAGGCAGGAGTGGAGCTGAGGCCAGGAAAGCGCCAGTAGCATCTCCCAGTCTCGCGCAGCCCGCTCCTTCCTGGACTGGAAGCCTAGCCGCGAGGCAAGTCTGGGCAAGGCTCGCCCATGGCAGAGCAGCCTCACGCCAGCACTCTTCCAGATCTGGCCTCTGAGCAGAGCTGCAGCTCTGCCGTACTGGAGGCGCACTCGGCTCCGCCCAAGCAGTGATTGCAGCCCCACGCATCTGGGCTGCCTCCTCTTCTCCCAAGGAGGCTCGCTTCCCTCATGCTGTGCACTAGGCTTCCAGGCGGGGGCGCCCCGCGCCTCCTACAGGTCTTGGCTGAGGAGCTGCTTCCCTGAGCTGGGGCTGTGGACGGGAGCCCAGACACGCAGGGGCAGGCCCCAACCACCTGCACACGTCTCTGCTGGGGAGGAGAGCACTAGGGAAATGACGTCTGTCAGGCACCTTCTGGGCGCTCACCGAGTCAGCCTCCTCGTGTGTGGGGCTGCAGACCACAGCCAGAGGCCCTGTGAGCCTTGTGCTCTCCGTGCTGTGCTGAGTCTGGGCGGTCAAGCAACCGCTGGAGGAGCCCTGCAGTTGCCCTCCCATTGCCTCTAATAGAGCCCTCACTGCTGGAGCGCTTGGCAGTGTGCAACCCACCGGCAACTAAGCCCTCCACAAGAACGCCTGGGGACTAGGTGCAAAGGCAAGGCAGGAGTGGAGCTGAGGCCAGGAAGGCGCCAGTAGCATCTCCCAGTCTCGCACAGCCCGCTCCTTTCTGGACTGGAAGCCTAGCCGCGAGGCAAGTCTGGGCAAGGCTCGCCCAGGGCAGAGCAGCCTCACGCCAGCAACTCTGCCAGATTGGGCCTCTGAGCAGAGCTGGAGCTCTGCAGTACTGGAGGCGCACTCGGCTCCGCCAAAGCAGTGAATGCAGGCGCACACAGCAGGGCTGCCTTCTTTTCTCCCGAGGAGGCTCGCTTCCCACATGCTGTAAACTAGGCTGCCAGGAGGGGCCCCCTGCGCCTCCCACAGGTCTTGGCTGTGGAGCTGCTTCCCTGAGCTGGGGCTGTGGACGGGAGCCCAGACACGCAGGGGCAGGCCCCAACCACCTGCACACGTCTCTGCTGGGAAGGAGAGCACTAGGGAAATGACGTCTGTCAGGCACATTCTGGGCGCTCACCGAGTCAGCCTCAGCGTGTGTGGGGCTGTAGACCACAGCCAGAGGCCCTGTGAGCCTTTTGCTCTCCGTGCTGTGCTGAGTCTGTGCGGTCAAGCAACCGTAAAAATAGACTTTCAGTTGCCCTCACTTTACAGCTACTAGAGCCCTCAAGCTGGAGCGCTTGGCAGTGTGCAACCCACCGGCAACTAAGCCCTCCACAAGAACGCCTGGGGACTACGTGCAAAGGCAAGGCAGGAGTGGAGCTGAGGCCAGGAAGGCGCCAGTAGCATCTCCCAGTCTCGCGCAGCCCGCTCCTTTCTGGACTGGAAGCCTAGCCGCGAGGCAAGTTTGGGCAAGGCTCGCCCATGGCAGAGCAGCCTCACGCCAGCTACTCTGCCAGATCGGGCCTCTGAGCAGAGCTGGAGCTCTGCCGTACTGGAGGCGCACTCAGCTCCGCCAAAGCAGTGAATGCAGCCGCACACAGCAGGGCTGCCTTCACTTCTCCCGAAGAGGCTCGCTTCCCGCATACTGTAAACTAGGCTTCCAGGAGGGGACCCTGCGCCTCCCACAGGTCTTGGCTGAGGAGCTGCTTCCCTGAGCTGGGGCTGTGGACGGGAGCCCAGACACGCAGGGGCAGGCCCCAACCACCTGCACACGTCTCTGCTGGGGAGGAGAGCACTAGGGAAATGACGTCTGTCAGGCACCTTCTGGGCGCTCACCGAGTCAGCCTCCGCGTGTGTGGGGCTGCAGACCCCAGCCAGGGGCCCTGTGAGCCTTGTGCTCTCCGTGGTGTGCTGAGTCTGGGCGGTCAAGCAACCGTAAGAATAGACTTCCAGTTGCCCTCACTTTGCCTCTAATAGAGCCCTCAAGCTGGAGCGCTTGGCAGTGTGCAACCGACCAGCAACTAAGCCCTCCACAAGAACGCCTGGGGACTAGGTGCAAAGGCAAGGCAGGAGTGGAGCTGAGGCCAGGAAGGCGCCAGTAGCATCTCCCAGTCTCGCGCAGCCCGCTCCTTCCTGGACTGGAAGCCTAGCCGCGAGGCAAGTCTGGGCAAGGCTCGCCCATGGCAGAGCAGCCTCACGCCAGCACTCTTCCAGATCGGGCCTCTGAGCAGAGCTGGAGCTCTGCCGTACTGGAGGCGCACTCGGCTCCGCCCAAGCAGTGATTGCAGCCCCACGCATCTGGGCTGCCTCCTCTTCTCCCAAGGAGGCTCGCTTCCCTCATGCTGTGCACTAGGCTTCCAGGCGGGGGCGCCCCGCGCCTCCTACAGGTCTTGGCTGAGGAGCTGCTTCCCTGAGCTGGGGCTGTGGACGGGAGCCCAGACACGCAGGGGCAGGCCCCAACCACCTGCACACGTCTCTGCTGGGGAGGAGAGCACTAGGGAAATGACGTCTGTCAGGCACCTTCTGGGCGCTCACCGAGTCAGCCTCCTCGTGTGTGGGGCTGCAGACCACAGCCAGAGGCCCTGTGAGCCTTGTGCTCTCCGTGCTGTGTTGAGTCTGGGCGGTCAAGCAACCGCTGGAGGAGCCCTGCAGTTGCCCTCCCATTGCCTCTAATAGAGCCCTCACTGCTGGAGCGCTTGGCAGTGTGCAACCCACCGGCAACTAAGCCCTCCACAAGAACGCCTGGGGACTAGGTGCAAAGGCAAGGCAGGAGTGGAGCTGAGGCCAGGAAGGCGCCAGTAGCATCTCCCAGTCTCGCACAGCCCGCTCCTTTCTGGACTGGAAGCCTAGCCGCGAGGCAAGTCTGGGCAAGTCTCGCCCAGGGCAGAGCAGCCTCAAGCCAGCAACTCTGCCAGATTGGGCCTCTGAGCAGAGCTGGAGCTCTGCAGTACTGGAGGCGCACTCGGCTCCGCCAAAGCAGTGAATGCAGCCGCACACAGCAGGGCTGCCTTCTCTTCTCCCGAGGAGGCTCGCTTCCCACATGCTGTAAACTAGGCTGCCAGGAGGGGCCCCCTGCGCCTCCCACAGGTCTTGGCTGTGGAGCTGCTTCCCTGAGCTGGGGCTGTGGACGGGAGCCCAGACACGCAGGGGCAGGCCCCAACCACCTGCACACGTCTCTGCTGGGAAGGAGAGCACTAGGGAAATGACGTCTGTCAGGCACATTCTGGGCGCTCACCGAGTCAGCCTCAGCGTGTGTGGGGCTGTAGACCACAGCCAGAGGCCCTGTGAGCCTTTTGCTCTCCGTGCTGTGCTGAGTCTGTGCGGTCAAGCAACCGTAAAAATAGACTTTCAGTTGCCCTCACTTTACCTCTACTAGAGCCCTCAAGCTGGAGCGCTTGGCAGTGTGCAACCCACCGGCAACTAAGCCCTCCACAAGAACGCCTGGGGACTACGTGCAAAGGCAAGGCAGGAGTGGAGCTGAGGCCAGGAAGGCGCCAGTAGCATCTCCCAGTCTCGCGCAGCCCGCTCCTTTCTGGACTGGAAGCCTAGCCGCGAGGCAAGTTTGGGCAAGGCTCGCACATGGCAGAGCAGCCTCACGCCAGCACTCTGCCAGATCGGGCCTCTGAGCAGAGCTGCAGCTCTGCCGTACTGGAGGCGCACTCGGCTCCGCCCAAGCAGTGATTGCAGCCCCACGCATCTGGGCTGCCTCCTCTTCTCCCAAGGAGGCTCGCTTCCCTCATGCTGTGCACTAGGCTTCCAAGCGGGGGCGCCCCGCGCCTCCTACAGGTCTTGGCTGAGGAGCTGCTTCCCTGAGCTGGGGCTGTGGACGGGAGCCCAGACACGCAGGGGCAGGCCCAAACCACCTGCACACGTCTCTGCTGGGGAGGAGAGCACTAGGGAAATGACGTCTGTCAGGCATCTTATGGGCGCTCACCGAGTCAGCCTCCTCGTGTGTGAGGCTGCAGACCACAGCCAGAGGCCCTGTGAGCCTTGTGCTCTCCGTGCTGTGCTGAGTCTGGGCGGTCAAGCAACCGTAAGAATAGACTTTCAGTTGCCCTCACTTTGCCTCTACTAGAGCCCTCAAGCTGGAGCGCTTGGCAGTGTGCAACCCACCGGCAACTAAGTCATCCTCAAGAACGCCTGGGGACTAGGTGCAAAGGCAAGGCAGGAGTGGAGCTGAGGCCAGGAAGGCGCCAGTAGCATCTCCCAGTCTCGCGCAGCCCGCTCCTTTCTGGACTGGAAGCCTAGCCGCGAGGCAAGTCTGGGCAAGGCTCGCCCAGGGCAGAGCAGCCTCACGCCAGCAACTCTGCCAGATCGGGCCTCTGAGCAGAGATGAAGCTCTGCCTTCCTGGAGGCCCACTCGGCTCCGCCAAAGCAGTGAATGCAGCCGCACACAGCAGGGCTGCCTTCTCTTCTACCGAGGAGGCTCGCTTCCCACATGCTGTAAACTAGGCTGCCAGGCGCGGCCCCCTGCGCCTCCCACAGGTCTTGGCTCAGGAGCTGCTTCCCTGAGCTGGGGCTGTGGACGGGAGCCCAGACACGCAGTGGCAGGCCCCAACCACCTGCACACGTCTCTGCTGGGGAGGAGAGCACTAGGGAAATGACGTCTGTCAGGCACCTTCTGGGCGCTCACCGAGTCAGCCTCAGCGTGTGTGGGGCTGCAGACCCCAGCCAGGGGCCCTGTGAGCCTTGTGCTCTCCGTGCTGTGCTGAGTCTGGGCGGTCAAGCAACCGTAAGAATAGACTTCCAGTTGCCCTCACTTTCCCTCTAATAGAGCCCTCAAGCTGGAGCGCTTGGCAGTGTGCAACCCACCGGCAACTAAGCCCTCCACAAGAACGCCTGGGGACTAGGTGCAAAGGCAAGGCAGGAGTGGAGCTGAGGCCAGGAAGGCGCCAGTAGCATCTCCCAGTCTCGCGCAGCCCGCTCCTTTCTGGACTGGAAGCCTAGCCGCGAGGCAAGTCTGGGCAAGGCTCGCCGAGGGCAGAGCAGCCTCACGCCAGCAACTCTGCCAGATCGGGCCTCTGAGCAGAGCTGGAGCTCTGCCGTACTGGAGGCGCACTCCGCTCCGCCAAAGCAGTGAATGCAGCCGCACACAGCAGGGCTGCCTTCTCTTCTCCCGAGGAGGCTCGCTTCCCACATGCTGTAAACTAGGCTGCCAGGCGGGGCCCCCTGCGCCTCCCACAGGTCTTGGCTGAGGAGCTGCTTCCCTGAGCTGGGGCTGTGGACGGGAGCCCAGACACGCAGGGGCAGGCCCCAACCACCTGCACACGTCTCTGCTGGGAAGGAGAGCACTAGGGAAATGACGTCTGTCAGGCACCTTCTGGGCGCTCACCGAGTCAGCCTCAGCGTGTGTGGGGCTGTAGACCACAGCCAGAGGCCCTGTGAGCCTTGTGCTCTCCGTGCTGTGCTGAGTCTGGGCGGTCAAGCAACCGTAAAAATAGACTTTCAGTTGCCCTCACTTTACCTCTACTAGAGCCCTCAAGCTGGAGCGCTTGGCAGTGTGCAACCCACCGGCAACTAAGCCCTCCACAAGAACGCCTGGGGACTACGTGCAAAGGCAAGGCAGGAGTGGAGTTGAGGCCAGGAAGGCGCCAGTAGCATCTCCCAGTCTCGCGCAGCCCGCTCCTTTCTGGACTGGAAGCCTAGCCGCGAGGCAAGTTTGGGCAAGGCTCGCCCATGGCAGAGCAGCCTCACGCCAGCTACTCTGCCAGATCGGGCCTCTGAGCAGAGCTGGAGCTCTGCCGTACTGGAGGAGCACTCGGCTCCGCCAAAGCAGTGATTGCAGCCCCACGCATCTGGGCTGCCTCCTCTTCTCCCAAGCAGGCTCGCTTCCCTCATGCTGTGCACTAGGCTTCCAGGCGGGGGCGCCCCGCGACTCCTACAGGTCTTGGCTGAGGAGCTGCTTCCCTGAGCTGGGGCTGTGGACGGGAGCCCAGACACGCAGGGGCAGGCCCAAACCACCTGCACACGTCTCTGCTGGGGAGGAGAGCACTAGGGAATTGACGTCTGTCAGGCACCTTCTGGGCGCTCACCGAGTCAGCCTCAGCGTGTGTGGGGCTGCAGACCACAGCCAGAGGCCCTGTGAGCCTTGTGCTCTCCGTGCTGTGCTGAGTCTGGGAGGTCAAGCAACTGCTGGAGGAGCCCTGCAGTTGCCCTCCCATTGCCTCTAATAGAGCCCTCACTGCTGGAGCGCTTGGCAGTGTGCAACCCACCGGCAACTAAGCCCTCCACAAGAATGCCTGAGGACTAGGTGCAAAGGCAAGGCAGGAGTGGAGCTGAGGCCAGGAAGGCGCCAGTAGCATCTCCCAGTCTCGCGCAGCCCTCTCCTTCCTGGACTGGAAGCCTAGCCGCGAGGCAAGTTTAGGCAAGGCTCGCCCAGGGCAGAGCAGCCTCACGCCAGCAACTCTGCCAGATCGGGCCTCTGAGCAGAGCTGGAGCTCTGCCGTACTGGAGGCGCACTCGGCTCCGCCAAAGCAGTGAATGCAGCCGCACACAGCAGGGCTGCCTTCTCTTCTACCGAGGAGGCTCGCTTCCCACATTCTGTAAACTAGGCTTCCAGGCGGGGCCCCCTGCGCCTCCCACAGGTCTTGGCTCAGGAGCTGCTTCCCTGAGCTGGGGCTGTGGACGGGAGCCCAGACACGCAGGGGCAGGCCCCAACCACCTGCACACGTCTCTGCTGGGGAGGAGAGCACTAGGGAAATGACGTCTGTCAGGCACCTTCTGGGCGCTCACCGAGTCAGCCTCCGCGTGTGTGGGGCTGCAGACCCCAGCCAGGGGCCCTGTGAGCCTTGTGCTCTCCGTGCTGTGCTGAGTCTGGGCGGTCAAGCAACCGTAAGAATAGACTTCCAGTTGCCCTCACTTTGCCTCAAATAGAGCCCTCAAGCTGGAGCGCTTGGCAGTGTGCAACCCACCGGCAACTAAGCCCTCCACAAGAACGCCTGGGGACTAGGTGCAAAGGCAAGGCAGGAGTGGAGCTGAGGCCAGGAAGGCGCCAGTAGCATCTCCCAGTCTCGCGCAGCCCGCTCCTTCCTGGACTGGAAGCCTAGCCGCGAGGCAAGTCTGGGCAAGGCTCGCCCATGGCAGAGCAGCCTCACGCCAGCACTCTGCCAGATCGGGCCTCTGAGCAGAGCTGCAGCTCTGCCGTACTGGAGGCGCACTTGGCTCCGCCCAAGCAGTGATTGCAGCCCCACGCTTATGGGCTGACTCCTCTTCTCCCAAGGAGGCTCGCTTCCCTCATGCTGTGCACTAGGCTTCCAAGCGGGGGCGCCCCGCGCCTCCTACAGGTCTTGGCTGAGGAGCTGCTTCCCTGAGCTGGGGCTGTGGACGGGAGCCCAGACACGCAGGGGCAGGCCCCAACCACCTGCACATTTCTCTGCTGGGGTTGGGAGCCAGAGGGAAATGACGTCTGTCAGGCACCTTCTGGGCGCTCACCGAGTCAGTCTCCGCGTGTGTGGGGCTGCAGAACTCAGCCAGGGGCCCTGTGAGCCTTGTGCTCTCCATGCTGTGCTGAGTCTGGGCGGTCAACCAACCGCTGGAGGCGCCCTGCAGTTGCACTCCCATTGCCTCTAATAGAGCCCTCACTGCTGGAGCGCTTGGCAGTGTGCAAACCACCGGCAACTAAGCCATCCTCAAGAACGCCTGGGGACTAGGTGCAAAGGCAAGGCAGGAGTGGAGCTGAGGCCAGGAAGGCGCCAGTAGCATCTCCCAGTCTCACGCAGCCTGCTCCTTCCTGGTCTGGAAACCTAGCCGCGAGGCAAGTCTGGGCAATGCTCGCCCAGTGCAGAGCAGCCTCACGCCAGCAACTCTGCCAGATCGGGCCTCTGAGCAGAGCTGGAGCTCTGCCGTACTGGAGGCCCACTCGGCTCCGCCAAAGCAGTGAATGCAGCCGCACACATCAGGGCTGCCTTCTCTTCTCCCGAGGAGGCTCGCTTCCCACATGCTGTAAACTAGGCTGCCAGGCGGGGCCCCCTGCGCCTCCTACAGATCTTGGCTCAGGAGCTGCTTCCCTGAGTTGGGGCTGTGGACGGGAGCCCAGACACGCAGGGGCAGGCCCCAACCACCTGCACACGTCTCTGCTGGACAGGAGAGCACTAGGGAAATGACGTGTGTCAGTCACCTTCTGGGCGCTCACCGAGTCAGCCTCAGCGTGTGTGGGGCTGCACACCCCAGCCAGAGGCCCTGTGAGCCTTGTGCTCTCCGTGCTGTGCTGAGTCTGTGCGGTCAAGCAACCGCTGGAGGAGCCCTGCAGTTGCCCTCACTTTGCCTCTAATAGAGCCCTCAAGCTGGAGCGCTTGGCAGTGTGCAACCCACCGGCAACTAAGCCCTCCACAAGAACGCCTGGCGACTAGGTGCAAAGGCAAGGAAGGAGTGGAGCTGAGGCCAGGAAGGCGCCAGTAGCATCTCCCAGTCTCGCGCAGCCCGCTCCTTCCTGGACTGGAAGCCTAGCCGCGAGGCAAGTCTGGGCAAGGCTCGCCCATGGCAGAGCAGCCTCACGCCAGCACTCTGCCAGATCGGGCCTCTGAGCAGAGCTGCAGCTCTGCCGTACTGGAGGCGCACTCGGCTCCGCCCAAGCAGTGATTGCAGCCCCACGCATCTGGGCTGCCTCCTCTTCTCCCAAGGAGGCTCGCTTCCCTCATGCTGTGCACTAGGCTTCCAAGCGGGGGCGCCCCGCGCCTCCTACAGGTCTTGGCTGAGGAGCTGCTTCCCTGAGCTGGGGCTGTGGACGGGAGCCCAGACACGCAGGGGCAGGCCCAAACCACCTGCACACGTCTCTGCTGGACAGGAGAGCACTAGGGAATTGACGTCTGTCAGGCACCTTCTAGGCGCTCACCGAGTCAGCCTCCGCGTGTGTGGGGCTGCACACCCCATCCAGGGGCCCTGTGAGCCTTGTGCTCTCCGTGTTGTGCTGAGTCTGGGCGGTCAAGCAACCGCTGGAGGAGCCCTGCAGTTGCCCTCCCATTGCCTCTAATAGAGCCCTCACTGCTGGAGCGCTTGGAAGTGTGCAACCCACCGGCAACTAAGCCCTCCACAAGAACGCCTGGGGACTAGGTGCAAAGGTACGGCAGGAGTGGAACTGAGGCCAGGAAGGTGCCAGTAGCATCTCCCAGTCTCGCGCAGCCTGCTCCTTCCTGGACTGGAAACCTAGCTGCGAGGCAAGTCTGAGCAAGGCTCGCCCAGGGCAGATCAGCCTCACGCCAGCAACTCTGCCAGATTGGGACACAGAGCAAAGCTGGAGCTCTTCCGTACTGGAGGCGCACTCGGCTCCGCCAAAGCAGTGAATGCAGCCGCACGCAGCAGGGCTGCCTCCTCTTCTCCCTAGGAGGCTCGCTTCCCCGCATGCTGTAAACTAGGCTTCCAGGCGGTGCTCCCTGCGCCTCCCACAGGTCTTGGCTGAGGAGCTGCTTCCCTGAGCTGGGGCTGTGGACGGGAGCCCAGACACGCAGGGGCAGGACCCAACCACCTGCACACGTCTCTGCTGGGGAGGAGAGCACTAGGGAAATGACGTCTGTCAGGCACCTTCTGGGCGCTTACCGAGTCAGCCTCCGCGTGTGCGGGGCTGCAGACCCCAGCCAGGGGCCCTGTGAGCCTTGTGCTCTCCGTGCTGTGCTGAGGCTGGGCGGTCAAGCAACCGCTGGAGGAGCCCTGCAGTTGCCCTCCCATTGCCTCTAATAGAGCCCTCACTGCTGGAGCGTTTGGCAGTGTGCAACCCACCGGCAACTAAGCCCTCCACAAGAACGCCTGGGGACTAGGTGCAAAGGCAAGGCAGGAGTGGAGCTAAGGCCAGGAAGGCGCCAGTAGCATCTCCCAGTATCGCGCAGCCTGCTCCTTTCGGGACTGGAAGCCTAGCCGCGAGGCAAGTCTGGGCAAGGCTCCCCAAGGGCAGACAGCCTCTCACCAGCACTCTGCCAGATCGGGCCTCTGAGCAGAGCTGGAGCTCTGCCGTACTGGAGGCGCACTAGGCTCCGCCCAAGCAGTGATTGCAGCCGCACGCATCTGGGCTGCCTCCTTTCTCCCAAGGAGGCTCGCTTCCCGCAAGCTGTGCACTAGACTTCCAGGCGGGGGCGCCCCGCGCGTCCTACAGTTCTTGCCTGAGGAGCTGCTTCCCTGAGCTGGGGCTGTGGACGGGAGCCCAGACACGCAAGGGCAGGCCCCAACCACCTGCACACGTCTCTGCTGGGGAGGAGAGCACTAGGGAAATGACGTCTGTCAGGCACCTTCTGGGCACTCACCGAGTCAGCTTCCGCGTGTGTGGGGCTGCAGACCCCAGCCAGGGGCCCTGTAAGCCTTGTGCTCTCCATGCTGTGCTGAGTCTGGGCGGTCAAGCAATCGCTGGAGGAGCCCTGCAGTTGCCCTCCCATTGCCTCTAATAGAGCCCTCACTGCTGGAGCGCTTGGCAGTGTGCAACCCACGGGCAATTAAGCCCTCCAGAAGAAAGCCTGGGGACTAGGTGCAAAGGCAAGGCAGGAGTGGAGCTGAGGCCAGGAAGGCACCAGTAGCATCTTCCAGTCTCGCGCAGCCTGCTCCTTCCTGGACTGGAAGCCTAGCCGCGGCAAGTCTAGGCAAGGCTCGACTAGGGCAGAGCAGACTCACGCCAGCAACTCTACCAGATCGGGCCTCTGAGCAGAGCTGGAGCTCTGCCGTACTGGAGGGGCACTCGGCTCCGCCAAAGTACTGATTGCAGCCGCACGCAGCTGGGCTGCCTTCTCTTGTACTGAGGAGGCTCGCTTCCGGCATGCTGTAAACTAGGCTTCCCGGCGGGGGCGCCCCGCGCCTCCTACAGGTCTTAGCTGAGGAGCTGCTTCCCTGAGCTGGGGCTGTGGAAGGGAGTCCAGACACTCAATGGCAGGCCCCAACCACCTGCACACGTCTCTGCTGGGGAGGAGAGCACTAGGGAAATGACGTCTGTCAGGCACTTTCTGGGCGCTCACCGAGTCAGCCTCTGCGTGTGTGGGGCTGTAGACCCCAGCCAGGGGCCTTGAGAGCCTTGTGCTCTCCGTGCTGTGCTGAGTCTGGGCGATCAAGCAACCGCTGGAGGAGCCCTGTAGTTGCCCTCCCATTGCATCTAATAGATCCCTCACTGCTGGAACGCTTAGCAGTGTGCAACCCACTGGCAACTAAGCCCTCCACAAGAACGCCTGGAGACTAAGTGCAAAGGTAAGGCAGGAGTGGAGCTGAGGCCAGGAAGGCGCCAGTAGCATCTCGCAGTCTCACGCAGCCTGCTCCTTCCTGGACTGGAAGCCTAGCCACGAGGCATGTCTGGGCAAGGCTGGCCCAGGGCAAAGCAGCCTCACGCCAGCAACTCTGCCCGATCGGGCCTCTGAGCGGAACTGGAGCTCTGCCTTACTGGAGGCGCTCTCGGCTCCGCCCAAGCAGTGATTGCAGCCGCACGCATCTGGGCTGCCTCCTCTTCTCCCAAGGAGGGTCGCTCCCCGCATGCTGTGCACTAGGCTTCCAGGCGGGGGCGCCACGCGCTTCCTTCAGGTCTTGGCTGAGGAGCTTCTTCCATGAGCTGGGGCTGTGGACGGGAGCCCAGACATGCAGGGGCAGGCCCAAACCACCTGCACATTTCTCTGCTGGGGTTGGGAGCCAGAGGGAAATGACGTCTGTCAGGCACCTTCTGGGCGCTCACCGAGTCAGTCTCCGCGTGTGTGGGGCTGCAGACCTCAGCCAGGGGCCCTGTGAGCCTTGTGCTCTCCATGCTGTGCTGAGTCTGGGCGGTCAACCAACCGCTGGAGGCGCCCTGCAGTTGCACTCCCATTGCCTCTAATAGAGCCCTCACTGCTGGAGCGCTTGGCAGTGTGCAAACCACCGGCAACTAAGCCCTCCACAAGAACGCCTGGGGACTAGGTGCAAAGGCAAGGCAGGAGCGGAGCTGAGGCCAGGAAGGTGCCAGGATCATCTCCCAGTCTGACGCAGCCTGCTCCTTCCTGGTCTGGAAACCTAGCCGCGAGGCAAGTCTGGACAAGGTTCGCCCAGGGCAGAGCAGCCTCACGCCAGCAACTCTGCCAGATCGGGCCTCTGAGCAGAGCTGGAACTCTGCCGTAATGGAGGCGCACTCGGCTCTGGCAAAGCAGTGAATGCAGCCGCACACAGCAGGGCTGCCTTCTCTTCTCCCGAGGAGGCTCGCTTCCCAAATGCTGTAAACTAGGCTTCCAGGCGGGGCCCCCTGCGCCTCCTACAGGTCTTGGCTCAGGAGCTGCTTCCCTGAGCTGGGGCTGTGGACGGGAGCCCAGACACGCAGGGGCAGGCCCAAACCACCTGCACACGTCTCTGCTGGACAGGAGAGCACTAGGGAAATGACGTCTGTCAGGCACCTTCTAGGCGCTCACCGAGTCAGCCTCCGCGTGTGTGGGGCTGCACACCCCATCCAGGGGCCCTGTGAGCCTTGTGCTCTCCGTGTTGTGCTGAGTCTGGGCGGTCAAGCAACCGCTGGAGGAGCCCTGCAGTTGCCCTCCCATTGCCTCTAATAGAGCCCTCACTGCTGGAGCGCTTGGAAGTGTGAAACCCACCGGCAAGTAAGCCCTCCACAAGAACGCCTGGGGACTAGGTGCAAAGGTACGGCTGGAGTGGAACTGAGGCCAGGAAGGTGCCAGTAGCATCTCCCAGTCTCGCGCAGCCTGCTCCTTCCTGGACTGGAAACCTAGCTGCGAGGCAAGTCTGAGCAAGGCTCGCCCAGGGCAGATCAGCCTCACGCCAGCAACTCTGCCAGATTGGGACACAGAGCAGAGCTGGAGCTCTTCCGTACTGGAGGCGCACTCGGCTCCGCCAAAGCAGTGAATGCAGCCGCACGCAGCAGGGCTGCCTCCTCTTCTCCCTAGGAGGCTCGCTTCCCCGCATGCTGTAAACTAGGCTTCCAGGCGGTGCTCCCTGCGCCTCCCACAGGTCTTGGCTGAGGAGCTGCTTCCCTGAGCTGGGGCTGTGGACGGGAGCCCAGACACGCAGGAGCAGGACCCAACCACCTGCACACGTCTCTGCTGGGGAGGAGAGCACTAGGGAAATGACGTCTGTCAGGCACCTTCTGGGCGCTTACCGAGTCAGCCTCCGCGTGTGCGGGGCTGCAGACCCCAGCCAGGGGCCCTGTGAGCCTTGTGCTCTCCGTGCTGTGCTGAGGCTGGGCGGTCAAGCAACCGCTGGAGGAGCCCTGCAGTTGCCCTCCCATTGCCTCTAATAGAGCCCTCACTGCTGGAGCGTTTGGCAGTGTGCAACCCACCGGCAACTAAGCCCTCCACAAGAACGCCTGGGGACTAGGTGCAAAGGCAAGGCAGGAGTGGAGCTAAGGCCAGGAAGGCGCCAGTAGCATCTCCCAGTATCGCGCAGCCTGCTCCTTTCGGGACTGGAAGCCTAGCCGCGAGGCAAGTCTGGGCAAGGCTCCCGAAGGGCAGACAGCCTCTCACCAGCACTCTGCCAGATCGGGCCTCTGAGCAGAGCTGGAGCTCTGCCGTACTGGAGGCGCACTAGGCTCCGCCCAAGCAGTGATTGCAGCCGCACGCATCTGGGCTGCCTCCTTTCTCCCAAGGAGGCTCGCTTCCCGCAAGCTGTGCACTAGACTTCCAGGCGGGGGCGCCCCGCGCGTCCTACAGTTCTTGCCTGAGGAGCTGCTTCCCTGAGCTGGGGCTGTGGACGGGAGCCCAGACACGCAAGGGCAGGCCCCAACCACCTGCACACGTCTCTGCTGGGGAGGAGAGCACTAGGGAAATGACGTCTGTCAGGCACCTTCTGGGCGCTCACCGAGTCAGCTTCCGCGTGTGTGGGGCTGCAGACCCCAGCCAGGGGCCCTGTAAGCCTTGTGCTCTCCATGCTGTGCTGAGTCTGGGCGGTCAAGCAATCGCTGGAGGAGCCCTGCAGTTGCCCTCCCATTGCCTCTAATAGAGCCCTCACTGCTGGAGCGCTTGGCAGTGTGCAACCCACGGGCAATTAAGCCCTCCAGAAGAAAGCCTGGGGACTAGGTGCAAAGGCAAGGCAGGAGTGGAGCTGAGGCCAGGAAGGCACCAGTAGCATCTTCCAGTCTCGCGCAGCCTGCTCCTTCCTGGACTGGAAGCCTAGCCGCGGCAAGTCTAGGCAAGGCTCGACTAGGGCAGAGCAGACTCACGCCAGCAACTCTACCAGATCGGGCCTCTGAGCAGAGCTGGAGCTCTGCCGTACTGGAGGGGCACTCGGCTCCGCCAAAGTACTGATTGCAGCCGCACGCAGCTGGGCTGCCTTCTCTTGTACTGAGGAGGCTCGCTTCCGGCATGCTGTAAACTAGGCTTCCCGGCGGGGGCGCCCCGCGCCTCCTACAGGTCTTAGCTGAGGAGCTGCTTCCCTGAGCTGGGGCTGTGGAAGGGAGTCCAGACACTCAATGGCAGGCCCCAACCACCTGCACACGTCTCTGCTGGGGAGGAGAGCACTAGGGAAATGACGTCTGTCAGGCACTTTCTGGGCGCTCACCGAGTCAGCCTCCGCGTGTGTGGGGCTGTAGACCCCAGCCAGGGGCCTTGAGAGCCTTGTGCTCTCCGTGCTGTGCTGAGTCTGGGCGATCAAGCAACCGCTGGAGGAGCCCTGTAGTTGCCCTCCCATTGCATCTAATAGATCCCTCACTGCTGGAACGCTTAGCAGTGTGCAACCCACTGGCAACTAAGCCCTCCACAAGAACGCCTGGAGACTAAGTGCAAAGGTACGGCAGGAGTGGAGCTGAGGCCAGGAAGGCGCCAGTAGCATCTCGCAGTCTCACGCAGCCTGCTCCTTCCTGGACTGGAAGCCTAGCCACGAGGCATGTCTGGGCAAGGCTGGCCCAGGGCAAAGCAGCCTCACGCCAGCAACTCTGCCCGATCGGGCCTCTGAGCGGAACTGGAGCTCTGCCTTACTGGAGGCGCTCTCGGCTCCGCCCAAGCAGTGATTGCAGCCGCACGCATCTGGGCTGCCTCCTCTTCTCCCAAGGAGGGTCGCTCCCCGCATGCTGTGCACTAGGCTTCCAGGCGGGGGCGCCACGCGCTTCCTTCAGGTCTTGGCTGAGGAGCTTCTTCCATGAGCTGGGGCTGTGGACGGGAGCCCAGACATGCAGGGGCAGGCCCAAACCACCTGCACATTTCTCTGCTGGGGTTGGGAGCCAGAGGGAAATGACGTCTGTCAGGCACCTTCTGGGCGCTCACCGAGTCAGTCTCCGCGTGTGTGGGGCTGCAGACCTCAGCCAGGGGCCCTGTGAGCCTTGTGCTCTCCATGCTGTGCTGAGTCTGGGCGGTCAACCAACCGCTGGAGGCGCCCTGCAGTTGCACTCCCATTGCCTCTAATAGAGCCCTCACTGCTGGAGCGCTTGGCAGTGTGCAAACCACCGGCAACTAAGCCCTCCACAAGAACGCCTGGGGACTAGGTGCAAAGGCAAGGCAGGAGCGGAGCTGAGGCCAGGAAGGTGCCAGGATCATCTCCCAGTCTCACGCAGCCTGCTCCTTCCTGGTCTGGAAACCTAGCCGCGAGGCAAGTCTGGACAAGGTTCGCCCAGGGCAGAGCAGCCTCACGCCAGCAACTCTGCCAGATCGGGCCTCTGAGCAGAGCTGGAACTCTGCCGTAATGGAGGCGCACTCGGCTCTGGCAAAGCAGTGAATGCAGCCGCACACAGCAGGGCTGCCTTCTCTTCTCCCGAGGAGGCTCGCTTCCCAAATGCTGTAAACTAGGCTTCCAGGCGGGGCCCCCTGCGCCTCCTACAGATCTTGGCTCAGGAGCTGCTTCCCTGAGCTGGGGCTGTGGACGGGAGCCCAGACACGCAGGGGCAGGCCCAAACCACCTGCACACGTCTCTGCTGGACAGGAGAGCACTAGGGAAATGACGTCTGTCAGGCACCTTCTAGGCGCTCACCGAGTCAGCCTCCGCGTGTGTGGGGCTGCACACCCCATCCAGGGGCCCTGTGAGCCTTGTGCTCTCCGTGTTGTGCTGAGTCTGGGCGGTCAAGCAACCGCTGGAGGAGCCCTGCAGTTGCCCTCCCATTGCCTCTAATAGAGCCCTCACTGCTGGAGCGCTTGGAAGTGTGCAACCCACCGGCAACTAAGCCCTCCACAAGAACGCCTGGGGACTAGGTGCAAAGGTACGGCAGGAGTGGAACTGAGGCCAGGAAGGTGCCAGTAGCATCTCCCAGTCTCGCGCAGCCTGCTCCTTCCTGGACTGGAAACCTAGCTGCGAGGCAAGTCTGAGCAAGGCTCGCCCAGGGCAGATCAGCCTCACGCCAGCAACTCTGCCAGATTGGGACACAGAGCAAAGCTGGAGCTCTTCCGTACTGGAGGCGCACTCGGCTCCGCCAAAGCAGTGAATGCAGCCGCACGCAGCAGGGCTGCCTCCTCTTCTCCCTAGGAGGCTCGCTTCCCCGCATGCTGTAAACTAGGCTTCCAGGCGGTGCTCCCTGCGCCTCCCACAGGTCTTGGCTGAGGAGCTGCTTCCCTGAGCTGGGGCTGTGGACGGGAGCCCAGACACGCAGGGGCAGGACCCAACCACCTGCACACGTCTCTGCTGGGGAGGAGAGCACTAGGGAAATGACGTCTGTCAGGCACCTTCTGGGCGCTTACCGAGTCAGCCTCCGCGTGTGCGGGGCTGCAGACCCCAGCCAGGGGCCCTGTGAGCCTTGTGCTCTCCGTGCTGTGCTGAGGCTGGGCGGTCAAGCAACCGCTGGAGGAGCCCTGCAGTTGCCCTCCCATTGCCTCTAATAGAGCCCTCACTGCTGGAGCGTTTGGCAGTGTGCAACCCACCGGCAACTAAGCCCTCCACAAGAACGCCTGGGGACTAGGTGCAAAGGCAAGGCAGGAGTGGAGCTAAGGCCAGGAAGGCGCCAGTAGCATCTCCCAGTATCGCGCAGCCTGCTCCTTTCGGGACTGGAAGCCTAGCCGCGAGGCAAGTCTGGGCAAGGCTCCCCAAGGGCAGACAGCCTCTCACCAGCACTCTGCCAGATCGGGCCTCTGAGCAGAGCTGGAGCTCTGCCGTACTGGAGGCGCACTAGGCTCCGCCCAAGCAGTGATTGCAGCCGCACGCATCTGGGCTGCCTCCTTTCTCCCAAGGAGGCTCGCTTCCCGCAAGCTGTGCACTAGACTTCCAGGCGGGGGCGCCCCGCGCGTCCTACAGTTCTTGCCTGAGGAGCTGCTTCCCTGAGCTGGGGCTGTGGACGGGAGCCCAGACACGCAAGGGCAGGCCCCAACCACCTGCACACGTCTCTGCTGGGGAGGAGAGCACTAGGGAAATGACGTCTGTCAGGCACCTTCTGGGCACTCACCGAGTCAGCTTCCGCGTGTGTGGGGCTGCAGACCCCAGCCAGGGGCCCTGTAAGCCTTGTGCTCTCCATGCTGTGCTGAGTCTGGGCGGTCAAGCAATCGCTGGAGGAGCCCTGCAGTTGCCCTCCCATTGCCTCTAATAGAGCCCTCACTGCTGGAGCGCTTGGCAGTGTGCAACCCACGGGCAATTAAGCCCTCCAGAAGAAAGCCTGGGGACTAGGTGCAAAGGCAAGGCAGGAGTGGAGCTGAGGCCAGGAAGGCACCAGTAGCATCTTCCAGTCTCGCGCAGCCTGCTCCTTCCTGGACTGGAAGCCTAGCCGCGGCAAGTCTAGGCAAGGCTCGACTAGGGCAGAGCAGACTCACGCCAGCAACTCTACCAGATCGGGCCTCTGAGCAGAGCTGGAGCTCTGCCGTACTGGAGGGGCACTCGGCTCCGCCAAAGTACTGATTGCAGCCGCACGCAGCTGGGCTGCCTTCTCTTGTACTGAGGAGGCTCGCTTCCGGCATGCTGTAAACTAGGCTTCCCGGCGGGGGCGCCCCGCGCCTCCTACAGGTCTTAGCTGAGGAGCTGCTTCCCTGAGCTGGGGCTGTGGAAGGGAGTCCAGACACTCAATGGCAGGCCCCAACCACCTGCACACGTCTCTGCTGGGGAGGAGAGCACTAGGGAAATGACGTCTGTCAGGCACTTTCTGGGCGCTCACCGAGTCAGCCTCTGCGTGTGTGGGGCTGTAGACCCCAGCCAGGGGCCTTGAGAGCCTTGTGCTCTCCGTGCTGTGCTGAGTCTGGGCGATCAAGCAACCGCTGGAGGAGCCCTGTAGTTGCCCTCCCATTGCATCTAATAGATCCCTCACTGCTGGAACGCTTAGCAGTGTGCAACCCACTGGCAACTAAGCCCTCCACAAGAACGCCTGGAGACTAAGTGCAAAGGTAAGGCAGGAGTGGAGCTGAGGCCAGGAAGGCGCCAGTAGCATCTCGCAGTCTCACGCAGCCTGCTCCTTCCTGGACTGGAAGCCTAGCCACGAGGCATGTCTGGGCAAGGCTGGCCCAGGGCAAAGCAGCCTCACGCCAGCAACTCTGCCCGATCGGGCCTCTGAGCGGAACTGGAGCTCTGCCTTACTGGAGGCGCTCTCGGCTCCGCCCAAGCAGTGATTGCAGCCGCACGCATCTGGGCTGCCTCCTCTTCTCCCAAGGAGGGTCGCTCCCCGCATGCTGTGCACTAGGCTTCCAGGCGGGGGCGCCACGCGCTTCCTTCAGGTCTTGGCTGAGGAGCTTCTTCCATGAGCTGGGGCTGTGGACGGGAGCCCAGACATGCAGGGGCAGGCCCAAACCACCTGCACATTTCTCTGCTGGGGTTGGGAGCCAGAGGGAAATGACGTCTGTCAGGCACCTTCTGGGCGCTCACCGAGTCAGTCTCCGCGTGTGTGGGGCTGCAGACCTCAGCCAGGGGCCCTGTGAGCCTTGTGCTCTCCATGCTGTGCTGAGTCTGGGCGGTCAACCAACCGCTGGAGGCGCCCTGCAGTTGCACTCCCATTGCCTCTAATAGAGCCCTCACTGCTGGAGCGCTTGGCAGTGTGCAAACCACCGGCAACTAAGCCCTCCACAAGAACGCCTGGGGACTAGGTGCAAAGGCAAGGCAGGAGCGGAGCTGAGGCCAGGAAGGTGCCAGGATCATCTCCCAGTCTGACGCAGCCTGCTCCTTCCTGGTCTGGAAACCTAGCCGCGAGGCAAGTCTGGACAAGGTTCGCCCAGGGCAGAGCAGCCTCACGCCAGCAACTCTGCCAGATCGGGCCTCTGAGCAGAGCTGGAACTCTGCCGTAATGGAGGCGCACTCGGCTCTGGCAAAGCAGTGAATGCAGCCGCACACAGCAGGGCTGCCTTCTCTTCTCCCGAGGAGGCTCGCTTCCCAAATGCTGTAAACTAGGCTTCCAGGCGGGGCCCCCTGCGCCTCCTACAGGTCTTGGCTCAGGAGCTGCTTCCCTGAGCTGGGGCTGTGGACGGGAGCCCAGACACGCAGGGGCAGGCCCAAACCACCTGCACACGTCTCTGCTGGACAGGAGAGCACTAGGGAAATGACGTCGGTCAGGCACCTTCTAGGCGCTCACCGAGTCAGCCTCCGCGTGTGTGGGGCTGCACACCCCATCCAGGGGCCCTGTGAGCCTTGTGCTCTCCGTGTTGTGCTGAGTCTGGGCGGTCAAGCAACCGCTGGAGGAGCCCTGCAGTTGCCCTCCCATTGCCTCTAATAGAGCCCTCACTGCTGGAGCGCTTGGAAGTGTGCAACCCACCGGCAACTAAGCCCTCCACAAGAACGCCTGGGGACTAGGTGCAAAGGTACGGCAGGAGTGGAACTGAGGCCAGGAAGGTGCCAGTAGCATCTCCCAGTCTCGCGCAGCCTGCTCCTTCCTGGACTGGAAACCTAGCTGCGAGGCAAGTCTGAGCAAGGCTCGCCCAGGGCAGATCAGCCTCACGCCAGCAACTCTGCCAGATTGGGACACAGAGCAGAGCTGGAGCTCTTCCGTACTGGAGGCGCACTCGGCTCCGCCAAAGCAGTGAATGCAGCCGCACGCAGCAGGGCTGCCTCCTCTTCTCCCTAGGAGGCTCGCTTCCCCGCATGCTGTAAACTAGGCTTCCAGGCGGTGCTCCCTGCGCCTCCCACAGGTCTTGGCTGAGGAGCTGCTTCCCTGAGCTGGGGCTGTGGACGGGAGCCCAGACACGCAGGGGCAGGACCGAACCACCTGCACACGTCTCTGCTGGGGAGGAGAGCACTAGGGAAATGACGTCTGTCAGGCACCTTCTGGGCGCTTACCGAGTCAGCCTCTGCGTGTGCGGGGCTGCAGACCCCAGCCAGGGGCCCTGTGAGCCTTGTGCTCTCCGTGCTGTGCTGAGGCTGGGCGGTCAAGCAACCGCTGGAGGAGCCCTGCAGTTGCCCTCCCATTGCCTCTAATAGAGCCCTCACTGCTGGAGCGTTTGGCAGTGTGCAACCCACCGGCAACTAAGCCCTCCACAAGAACGCCTGGGGACTAGGTGCAAAGGCAAGGCAGGAGTGGAGCTAAGGCCAGGAAGGCGCCAGTAGCATCTCCCAGTATCGCGCAGCCTGCTCCTTTCGGGACTGGAAGCCTAGCCGCGAGGCAAGTCTGGGCAAGGCTCCCGAAGGGCAGACAGCCTCTCACCAGCACTCTGCCAGATCGGGCCTCTGAGCAGAGCTGGAGCTCTGCCGTACTGGAGGCGCACTAGGCTCCGCCCAAGCAGTGATTGCAGCCGCACGCATCTGGGCTGCCTCCTTTCTCCCAAGGAGGCTCGCTTCCCGCAAGCTGTGCACTAGACTTCCAGGCGGGGGCGCCCCGCGCGTCCTACAGTTCTTGCCTGAGGAGCTGCTTCCCTGAGCTGGGGCTGTGGACGGGAGCCCAGACACGCAAGGGCAGGCCCCAACCACCTGCACACGTCTCTGCTGGGGAGGAGAGCACTAGGGAAATGACGTCTGTCAGGCACCTTCTGGGCGCTCACCGAGTCAGCTTCCGCGTGTGTGGGGCTGCAGACCCCAGCCAGGGGCCCTGTAAGCCTTGTGCTCTCCATGCTGTGCTGAGTCTGGGCGGTCAAGCAATCGCTGGAGGAGCCCTGCAGTTGCCCTCCCATTGCCTCTAATAGAGCCCTCACTGCTGGAGCGCTTGGCAGTGTGCAACCCACGGGCAATTAAGCCCTCCAGAAGAAAGCCTGGGGACTAGGTGCAAAGGCAAGGCAGGAGTGGAGCTGAGGCCAGGAAGGCACCAGTAGCATCTTCCAGTCTCGCGCAGCCTGCTCCTTCCTGGACTGGAAGCCTAGCCGCGGCAAGTCTAGGCAAGGCTCGACTAGGGCAGAGCAGACTCACGCCAGCAACTCTACCAGATCGGGCCTCTGAGCAGAGCTGGAGCTCTGCCGTACTGGAGGGGCACTCGGCTCCGCCAAAGTACTGATTGCAGCCGCACGCAGCTGGGCTGCCTTCTCTTGTACTGAGGAGGCTCGCTTCCGGCATGCTGTAAACTAGGCTTCCCGGCGGGGGCGCCCCGCGCCTCCTACAGGTCTTAGCTGAGGAGCTGCTTCCCTGAGCTGGGGCTGTGGAAGGGAGTCCAGACACTCAATGGCAGGCCCCAACCACCTGCACACGTCTCTGCTGGGGAGGAGAGCACTAGGGAAATGACGTCTGTCAGGCACTTTCTGGGCGCTCACCGAGTCAGCCTCCGCGTGTGTGGGGCTGTAGACCCCAGCCAGGGGCCTTGAGAGCCTTGTGCTCTCCGTGCTGTGCTGAGTCTGGGCGATCAAGCAACCGCTGGAGGAGCCCTGTAGTTGCCCTCCCATTGCATCTAATAGATCCCTCACTGCTGGAACGCTTAGCAGTGTGCAACCCACTGGCAACTAAGCCCTCCACAAGAACGCCTGGAGACTAAGTGCAAAGGTACGGCAGGAGTGGAGCTGAGGCCAGGAAGGCGCCAGTAGCATCTCGCAGTCTCACGCAGCCTGCTCCTTCCTGGACTGGAAGCCTAGCCACGAGGCATGTCTGGGCAAGGCTGGCCCAGGGCAAAGCAGCCTCACGCCAGCAACTCTGCCCGATCGGGCCTCTGAGCGGAACTGGAGCTCTGCCTTACTGGAGGCGCTCTCGGCTCCGCCCAAGCAGTGATTGCAGCCGCACGCATCTGGGCTGCCTCCTCTTCTCCCAAGGAGGGTCGCTCCCCGCATGCTGTGCACTAGGCTTCCAGGCGGGGGCGCCACGCGCTTCCTTCAGGTCTTGGCTGAGGAGCTTCTTCCATGAGCTGGGGCTGTGGACGGGAGCCCAGACATGCAGGGGCAGGCCCAAACCACCTGCACATTTCTCTGCTGGGGTTGGGAGCCAGAGGGAAATGACGTCTGTCAGGCACCTTCTGGGCGCTCACCGAGTCAGTCTCCGCGTGTGTGGGGCTGCAGACCTCAGCCAGGGGCCCTGTGAGCCTTGTGCTCTCCATGCTGTGCTGAGTCTGGGCGGTCAACCAACCGCTGGAGGCGCCCTGCAGTTGCACTCCCATTGCCTCTAATAGAGCCCTCACTGCTGGAGCGCTTGGCAGTGTGCAAACCACCGGCAACTAAGCCCTCCACAAGAACGCCTGGGGACTAGGTGCAAAGGCAAGGCAGGAGCGGAGCTGAGGCCAGGAAGGTGCCAGGATCATCTCCCAGTCTGACGCAGCCTGCTCCTTCCTGGTCTGGAAACCTAGCCGCGAGGCAAGTCTGGACAAGGTTCGCCCAGGGCAGAGCAGCCTCACGCCAGCAACTCTGCCAGATCGGGCCTCTGAGCAGAGCTGGAACTCTGCCGTAATGGAGGCGCACTCGGCTCTGGCAAAGCAGTGAATGCAGCCGCACACAGCAGGGCTGCCTTCTCTTCTCCCGAGGAGGCTCGCTTCCCAAATGCTGTAAACTAGGCTTCCAGGCGGGGCCCCCTGCGCCTCCTACAGATCTTGGCTCAGGAGCTGCTTCCCTGAGCTGGGGCTGTGGACGGGAGCCCAGACACGCAGGGGCAGGCCCAAACCACCTGCACACGTCTCTGCTGGACAGGAGAGCACTAGGGAAATGACGTCTGTCAGGCACCTTCTAGGCGCTCACCGAGTCAGCCTCCGCGTGTGTGGGGCTGCACACCCCATCCAGGGGCCCTGTGAGCCTTGTGCTCTCCGTGTTGTGCTGAGTCTGGGCGGTCAAGCAACCGCTGGAGGAGCCCTGCAGTTGCCCTCCCATTGCCTCTAATAGAGCCCTCACTGCTGGAGCGCTTGGAAGTGTGCAACCCACCGGCAACTAAGCCCTCCACAAGAACGCCTGGGGACTAGGTGCAAAGGTACGGCAGGAGTGGAACTGAGGCCAGGAAGGTGCCAGTAGCATCTCCCAGTCTCGCGCAGCCTGCTCCTTCCTGGACTGGAAACCTAGCTGCGAGGCAAGTCTGAGCAAGGCTCGCCCAGGGCAGATCAGCCTCACGCCAGCAACTCTGCCAGATTGGGACACAGAGCAGAGCTGGAGCTCTTCCGTACTGGAGGCGCACTCGGCTCCGCCAAAGCAGTGAATGCAGCCGCACGCAGCAGGGCTGCCTCCTCTTCTCCCTAGGAGGCTCGCTTCCCCGCATGCTGTAAACTAGGCTTCCAGGCGGTGCTCCCTGCGCCTCACACAGGTCTTGGCTGAGGAGCTGCTTCCCTGAGCTGGGGCTGTGGACGGGAGCCCAGACACGCAGGGGCAGGACCCAACCACCTGCACACGTCTCTGCTGGGGAGGAGAGCACTAGGGAAATGACGTCTGTCAGGCACCTTCTGGGCGCTTACCGAGTCAGCCTCCACGTGTGCGGGGCTGCAGACCCCAGCCAGGGGCCCTGTGAGCCTTGTGCTCTCCGTGCTGTGCTGAGGCTGGGCGGTCAAGCAACCGCTGGAGGAGCCCTGCAGTTGCCCTCCCATTGCCTCTAATAGAGCCCTCACTGCTGGAGCGTTTGGCAGTGTGCAACCCACCGGCAACTAAGCCCTCCACAAGAACGCCTGGGGACTAGGTGCAAAGGCAAGGCAGGAGTGGAGCTAAGGCCAGGAAGGCGCCAGTAGCATCTCCCAGTATCGCGCAGCCTGCTCCTTTCGGGACTGGAAGCCTAGCCGCGAGGCAAGTCTGGGCAAGGCTCCCCAAGGGCAGACAGCCTCTCACCAGCACTCTGCCAGATCGGGCCTCTGAGCAGAGCTGGAGCTCTGCCGTACTGGAGGCGCACTAGGCTCCGCCCAAGCAGTGATTGCAGCCGCACGCATCTGGGCTGCCTCCTTTCTCCCAAGGAGGCTCGCTTCCCGCAAGCTGTGCACTAGACTTCCAGGCGGGGGCGCCCCGCGCGTCCTACAGTTCTTGCCTGAGGAGCTGCTTCCCTGAGCTGGGGCTGTGGACGGGAGCCCAGACACGCAAGGGCAGGCCCCAACCACCTGCACACGTCTCTGCTGGGGAGGAGAGCACTAGGGAAATGACGTCTGTCAGGCACCTTCTGGGCACTCACCGAGTCAGCTTCCGCGTGTGTGGGGCTGCAGACCCCAGCCAGGGGCCCTGTAAGCCTTGTGCTCTCCATGCTGTGCTGAGTCTGGGCGGTCAAGCAATCGCTGGAGGAGCCCTGCAGTTGCCCTCCCATTGCCTCTAATAGAGCCCTCACTGCTGGAGCGCTTGGCAGTGTGCAACCCACGGGCAATTAAGCCCTCCAGAAGAAAGCCTGGGGACTAGGTGCAAAGGCAAGGCAGGAGTGGAGCTGAGGCCAGGAAGGCACCAGTAGCATCTTCCAGTCTCGCGCAGCCTGCTCCTTCCTGGACTGGAAGCCTAGCCGCGGCAAGTCTAGGCAAGGCTCGACTAGGGCAGAGCAGACTCACGCCAGCAACTCTACCAGATCGGGCCTCTGAGCAGAGCTGGAGCTCTGCCGTACTGGAGGGGCACTCGGCTCCGCCAAAGTACTGATTGCAGCCGCACGCAGCTGGGCTGCCTTCTCTTGTACTGAGGAGGCTCGCTTCCGGCATGCTGTAAACTAGGCTTCCCGGCGGGGGCGCCCCGCGCCTCCTACAGGTCTTAGCTGAGGAGCTGCTTCCCTGAGCTGGGGCTGTGGAAGGGAGTCCAGACACTCAATGGCAGGCCCCAACCACCTGCACACGTCTCTGCTGGGGAGGAGAGCACTAGGGAAATGACGTCTGTCAGGCACTTTCTGGGCGCTCACCGAGTCAGCCTCCGCGTGTGTGGGGCTGTAGACCCCAGCCAGGGGCCTTGAGAGCCTTGTGCTCTCTGTGCTGTGCTGAGTCTGGGCGATCAAGCAACCGCTGGAGGAGCCCTGTAGTTGCCCTCCCATTGCATCTAATAGATCCCTCACTGCTGGAACGCTTAGCAGTGTGCAACCCACTGGCAACTAAGCCCTCCACAAGAACGCCTGGAGACTAAGTGCAAAGGTAAGGCAGGAGTGGAGCTGAGGCCAGGAAGGCGCCAGTAGCATCTCGCAGTCTCACGCAGCCTGCTCCTTCCTGGACTGGAAGCCTAGCCACGAGGCATGTCTGGGCAAGGCTGGCCCAGGGCAAAGCAGCCTCACGCCAGCAACTCTGCCCGATCGGGCCTCTGAGCGGAACTGGAGCTCTGCCTTACTGGAGGCGCTCTCGGCTCCGCCCAAGCAGTGATTGCAGCCGCACGCATCTGGGCTGCCTCCTCTTCTCCCAAGGAGGGTCGCTCCCCGCATGCTGTGCACTAGGCTTCCAGGCGGGGGCGCCACGCGCTTCCTTCAGGTCTTGGCTGAGGAGCTTCTTCCATGAGCTGGGGCTGTGGACGGGAGCCCAGACATGCAGGGGCAGGCCCAAACCACCTGCATATTTCTCTGCTGGGGTTGGGAGCCAGAGGGAAATGACGTCTGTCAGGCACCTTCTGGGCGCTCACCGAGTCAGTCTCCGCGTGTGTGGGGCTGCAGACCTCAGCCAGGGGCCCTGTGAGCCTTGTGCTCTCCATGCTGTGCTGAGTCTGGGCGGTCAACCAACCGCTGGAGGCGCCCTGCAGTTGCACTCCCATTGCCTCTAATAGAGCCCTCACTGCTGGAGCGCTTGGCAGTGTGCAAACCACCGGCAACTAAGCCCTCCACAAGAACGCCTGGGGACTAGGTGCAAAGGCAAGGCAGGAGCGGAGCTGAGGCCAGGAAGGTGCCAGGATCATCTCCCAGTCTCACGCAGCCTGCTCCTTCCTGGTCTGGAAACCTAGCCGCGAGGCAAGTCTGGACAAGGTTCGCCCAGGGCAGAGCAGCCTCACGCCAGCAACTCTGCCAGATCGGGCCTCTGAGCAGAGCTGGAACTCTGCCGTAATGGAGGCGCACTCGGCTCTGGCAAAGCAGTGAATGCAGCCGCACACAGCAGGGCTGCCTTCTCTTCTCCCGAGGAGGCTCGCTTCCCAAATGCTGTAAACTAGGCTTCCAGGCGGGGCCCCCTGCGCCTCCTACAGGTCTTGGCTCAGGAGCTGCTTCCCTGAGCTGGGGCTGTGGACGGGAGCCCAGACACGCAGGGGCAGGCCCAAACCACCTGCACACGTCTCTGCTGGACAGGAGAGCACTAGGGAAATGACGTCTGTCAGGCACCTTCCAGGCGCTCACCGAGTCAGCCTCCGCGTGTGTGGGGCTGCACACCCCATCCAGGGGCCCTGTGAGCCTTGTGCTCTCCGTGTTGTGCTGAGTCTGGGTGGTCAAGCAACCGCTGGAGGAGCCCTGCAGTTGCCCTCCCATTGCCTCTAATAGAGCCCTCACTGCTGGAGCGCTTGGAAGTGTGCAACCCACCGGCAACTAAGCCCTCCACAAGAACGCCTGGGGACTAGGTGCAAAGGTACGGCAGGAGTGGAACTGAGGCCAGGAAGGTGCCAGTAGCATCTCCCAGTCTCGCGCAGCCTGCTCCTTCCTGGACTGGAAACCTAGCTGCGAGGCAAGTCTGAGCAAGGCTCGCCCAGGGCAGATCAGCCTCACGCCAGCAACTCTGCCAGATTGGGACACAGAGCAGAGCTGGAGCTCTTCCGTACTGGAGGCGCACTCGGCTCCGCCAAAGCAGTGAATGCAGCCGCACGCAGCAGGGCTGCCTCCTCTTCTCCCTAGGAGGCTCGCTTCCCCGCATGCTGTAAACTAGGCTTCCAGGCGGTGCTCCCTGCGCCTCCCACAGGTCTTGGCTGAGGAGCTGCTTCCCTGAGCTGGGGCTGTGGACGGGAGCCCAGACACGCAGGGGCAGGACCCAACCACCTGCACACGTCTCTGCTGGGGAGGAGAGCACTAGGGAAATGACGTCTGTCAGGCACCTTCTGGGCGCTTACCGAGTCAGCCTCCGCGTGTGCGGGGCTGCAGACCCCAGCCAGGGGCCCTGTGAGCCTTGTGCTCTCCGTGCTGTGCTGAGGCTGGGCGGTCAAGCAACCGCTGGAGGAGCCCTGCAGTTGCCCTCCCATTGCCTCTAATAGAGCCCTCACTGCTGGAGCGTTTGGCAGTGTGCAACCCACCGGCAACTAAGCCCTCCACAAGAACGCCTGGGGACTAGGTGCAAAGGCAAGGCAGGAGTGGAGCTAAGGCCAGGAAGGCGCCAGTAGCATCTCCCAGTATCGCGCAGCCTGCTCCTTTCGGGACTGGAAGCCTAGCCGCGAGGCAAGTCTGGGCAAGGCTCCCCAAGGGCAGACAGCCTCTCACCAGCACTCTGCCAGATCGGGCCTCTGAGCAGAGCTGGAGCTCTGCCGTACTGGAGGCGCACTAGGCTCCGCCCAAGCAGTGATTGCAGCCGCACGCATCTGGGCTGCCTCCTTTCTCCCAAGGAGGCTCGCTTCCCGCAAGCTGTGCACTAGACTTCCAGGCGGGGGCGCCCCGCGCGTCCTACAGTTCTTGCCTGAGGAGCTGCTTCCCTGAGCTGGGGCTGTGGACGGGAGCCCAGACACGCAAGGGCAGGCCCCAACCACCTGCACACGTCTCTGCTGGGGAGGAGAGCACTAGGGAAATGACGTCTGTCAGGCACCTTCTGGGCGCTCACCGAGTCAGCTTCCGCGTGTGTGGGGCTGCAGACCCCAGCCAGGGGCCCTGTAAGCCTTGTGCTCTCCATGCTGTGCTGAGTCTGGGCGGTCAAGCAATCGCTGGAGGAGCCCTGCAGTTGCCCTCCCATTGCCTCTAATAGAGCCCTCACTGCTGGAGCGCTTGGCAGTGTGCAACCCACGGGCAATTAAGCCCTCCAGAAGAAAGCCTGGGGACTAGGTGCAAAGGCAAGGCAGGAGTGGAGCTGAGGCCAGGAAGGCACCAGTAGCATCTTCCAGTCTCGCGCAGCCTGCTCCTTCCTGGACTGGAAGCCTAGCCGCGGCAAGTCTAGGCAAGGCTCGACTAGGGCAGAGCAGACTCACGCCAGCAACTCTACCAGATCGGGCCTCTGAGCAGAGCTGGAGCTCTGCCATACTGGAGGGGCACTCGGCTCCGCCAAAGTACTGATTGCAGCCGCACGCAGCTGGGCTGCCTTCTCTTGTACTGAGGAGGCTCGCTTCCGGCATGCTGTAAACTAGGCTTCCCGGCGGGGGCGCCCCGCGCCTCCTACAGGTCTTAGCTGAGGAGCTGCTTCCCTGAGCTGGGGCTGTGGAAGGGAGTCCAGACACTCAATGGCAGGCCCCAACCACCTGCACACATCTCTGCTGGGGAGGAGAGCACTAGGGAAATGACGTCTGTCAGGCACTTTCTGGGCGCTCACCGAGTCAGCCTCCGCGTGTGTGGGGCTGTAGACCCCAGCCAGGGGCCTTGAGAGCCTTGTGCTCTCCGTGCTGTGCTGAGTCTGGGCGATCAAGCAACCGCTGGAGGAGCCCTGTAGTTGCCCTCCCATTGCATCTAATAGATCCCTCACTGCTGGAATGCTTAGCAGTGTGCAACCCACTGGCAACTAAGCCCTCCACAAGAATGCCTGGAGACTAAGTGCAAAGGTAAGGCAGGAGTGGAGCTGAGGCCAGGAAGGCGCCAGTAGCATCTCGCAGTCTCACGCAGCCTGCTCCTTCCTGGACTGGAAGCCTAGCCACGAGGCATGTCTGGGCAAGGCTGGCCCAGGGCAAAGCAGCCTCACGCCAGCAACTCTGCCCGATCGGGCCTCTGAGCGGAACTGGAGCTCTGCCTTACTGGAGGCGCTCTCGGCTCCCCCCAAGCAGTGATTGCAGCCGCACGCATCTGGGCTGCCTCCTCTTCTCCCAAGGAGGGTCGCTCCCCGCATGCTGTGCACTAGGCTTCCAGGCGGGGGCGCCACACGCTTCCTTCAGGTCTTGGCTGAGGAGCTTCTTCCATGAGCTGGGGCTGTGGACGGGAGCCCAGACATGCAGGGGCAGGCCCAAACCACCTGCACATTTCTCTGCTGGGGTTGGGAGCCAGAGGGAAATGACGTCTGTCAGGCACCTTCTGGGCGCTCACCGAGTCAGTCTCCGCGTGTGTGGGGCTGCAGACCTCAGCCAGGGGCCCTGTGAGCCTTGTGCTCTCCATGCTGTGCTGAGTCTGGGCGGTCAACCAACCGCTGGAGGCGCCCTGCAGTTGCACTCCCATTGCCTCTAATAGAGCCCTCACTGCTGGAGCGCTTGGCAGTGTGCAACCCACTGGCAACTAAGCCCTCCACAAGAACGCCTGGGGACTAGGTGCAAAGGCAAGGCAGGAGCGGAGCTGAGGCCAGGAAGGTGCCAGGATCATCTCCCAGTCTCACGCAGCCTGCTCCTTCCTGGTCTGGAAACCTAGCCGCGAGGCAAGTCTGGACAAGGTTCGCCCAGGGCAGAGCAGCCTCACGCCAGCAACTCTGCCAGATCGGGCCTCTGAGCAGAGCTGGAACTCTGCCGTAATGGAGGCGCACTCGGCTCTGGCAAAGCAGTGAATGCAGCCGCACACAGCAGGGCTGCCTTCTCTTCTCCCGAGGAGGCTCGCTTCCCAAATGCTGTAAACTAGGCTTCCAGGCGGGGCCCCCTGCGCCTCCTACAGGTCTTGGCTCAGGAGCTGCTTCCCTGAGCTGGGGCTGTGGACGGGAGCCCAGACACGCAGGGGCAGGCCCAAACCACCTGCACACGTCTCTGCTGGACAGGAGAGCACTAGGGAAATGACGTCTGTCAGGCACCTTCTAGGCGCTCACCGAGTCAGCCTCCGCGTGTGTGGGGCTGCACACCCCATCCAGGGGCCCTGTGAGCCTTGTGCTCTCCGTGTTGTGCTGAGTCTGGGCGGTCAAGCAACCGCTGGAGGAGCCCTGCAGTTGCCCTCCCATTGCCTCTAATAGAGCCCTCACTGCTGGAGCGCTTGGAAGTGTGCAACCCACCGGCAACTAAGCCCTCCACAAGAACGCCTGGGGACTAGGTGCAAAGGTACGGCAGGAGTGGAACTGAGGCCAGGAAGGTGCCAGTAGCATCTCCCAGTCTCGCGCAGCCTGCTCCTTCCTGGACTGGAAACCTAGCTGCGAGGCAAGTCTGAGCAAGGCTCGCCCAGGGCAGATCAGCCTCACGCCAGCAACTCTGCCAGATTGGGACACAGAGCAGAGCTGGAGCTCTTCCGTACTGGAGGCGCACTCGGCTCCGCCAAAGCAGTGTATGCAGCCGCACACAGCAGGGCTGCCTTCTCTTCTCCCGAGGAGGCTCGCTTCCCGCAAGCTGTAAATTAGGCTTCCAGGCGTGGCCCCCTGCGCCTACCACAGGTCTTGGCTTAGGAGCTGCTTCCCTGAGCTGGGGCTGTGGACAGGAGCGCAGACACGAAGGGGCAGGCCCCAAACACCTGCACACGTCTCTGCTGGGGAGAAGAGCACTAGGGAAATGACGTCTGTCAGGCACTTTCTGGGCGCTCACCGAGTCAGCCTCCGCGTGTGTGGGGCTGCAGACCCCAGGCAGGGGCCCTGTGAGCCTTGTGCTCTCCGTGCTGTGCTGAGTCTGGGCGGTCAATCAACCGCTGGAGGAGCCCTGCAGTTGCCCTCCCATTGCCTCTAATAGAGCCCTCACTGCTGGAGCGCTTGGCAGTGTGCAACCCACCGGCAACTTAGCCCTCCACAGGAACGCCTGGGGACTAGGTGCAAAGGCAAGGCAGGAGTGGAGCTGAGGCCAGGAAGGCGCCAGGAGCATCTCCCAGTCTCGCGCAGCCTGCTCCTTCCTGAACTGGAAGCCTAGCCGCGAGGCAAGTCTGGGCAAGGCTCGCCCAGGGCAGAGCAGCCTCACGCCAGGAACTCTGCCAGATCGGGTCTCTGAGCAGAGCTGGAACTCGGCAGTCCTGGAGGCGCACTCGGCTCCGCCAAAGCAGTGAATGCAGCCGCACACAGCAGGGCTGCCTCCTCTTCTCCCTAGGAGGCTCGCTTCCCCGCATGCTGTAAACTAGGCTTCCAGGCGGTGCTCCCTGCGCCTCACACAGGTCTTGGCTGAGGAGCTGCTTCCCTGAGCTGGGGCTGTGGACGGGAGCCCAGACACGCAGGGGCAGGACCAAACCACCTGCACACGTCTCTGCTGGGGAGGAGAGCACTAGGGAAATGACGTCTGTCAGGCACCTTCTGGGCGCTAACCGAGTCAGCCTCCGCGTGTGCGGGGCTGCAGACCCCAGCCAGGGGCCCTGTGAGCCTTGTGCTCTCCGTGCTGTGCTGAGGCTGGGCGGTCAAGCAACCGCTGGAGGAGCCCTGCAGTTGCCCTCCCATTGCCTCTAATAGAGCCCTCACTGCTGGAGCGTTTGGCAGTGTGCAACCCACCGGCAACTAAGCCCTCCACAAGAACGCCTGGGGACTAGGTGCAAAGGCAAGGCAGGAGTGGAGCTGAGGCCAGGAAGGCGCCAGTAGCATCTCCCAGTTTCGCGCAGCCTGCTCCTTTCGGGACTGGAAGCCTAGCCGCGAGGCAAGTCTGGGCAAGGCTCGCCAAGGGCAGACAGCCTCTCACCAGCACTCTGCCAGATCGGGCCTCTGAGCAGAGCTGGAGCTCTGCCGTACTGGAGGCGCACTCGGCTCCGCCCAAGCAGTGATTGCAGCCGCACGCATCTGGGCTGCCTCCTCTTCTCCCAAGGAGGCTCGCTTCCCGCAAGCTGTGCACTAGACTTCCAGGCGGGGGCGCCCCGCGCGTCCTACAGTTCTTGCCTGAGGAGCTGCTTCCCTGAGCTGGGGCTGTGGACGGGAGCCCAGACACGCAAGGGCAGGCCCCAACCACCTGCACACGTCTCTGCTGGGGAGGAGAGCACTAGGGAAATGACGTCTGTCAGGCACCTTCTGGGCGCTCACCGAGTCAGCATCCGCGTGTGTGGGGCTGCAGACCCCAGCCAGGGGCCCTGTAAGCCTTGTGCTCTCCATGCTGTGCTGAGTCTGGGCGGTCAAGCAATCGCTGGAGGAGCCCTGCAGTTGCCCTCCCATTGCCTCTAATAGAGCCCTCACTGCTGGAGCGCTTGGCAGTGTGCAAACCACCGGCAACTAAGCCCTCCACAAGAACGCCTGAGGACTAGGTGCAAAGGCAAGGCAGGAGCGGAGCTGAGGCCAGGAAGGTGCCAGGATCATCTCCCAGTCTGACGCAGCCTGCTCCTTCCTGGTCTGGAAACCTAGCCGCGAGGCAAGTCTGGACAAGGTTCGCCCAGGGCAGAGCAGCCTCACGCCAGCAACTCTGCCAGATCGGGCCTCTGAGCAGAGCTGGAACTCTGCCGTAATGGAGGCGCACTCGGCTCTGGCAAAGCAGTGAATGCAGCCGCACACAGCAGGGCTGCCTTCTCTTCTCCCGAGGAGGCTCGCTTCCCAAATGCTGTAAACTAGGCTTCCAGGCGGGGCCCCCTGCGCCTCCTACAGGTCTTGGCTCAGGAGCTGCTTCCCTGAGCTGGGGCTGTGGACGGGAGCCCAGACACGCAGGGGCAGGCCCAAACCACCTGCACACGTCTCTGCTGGACAGGAGAGCACTAGGGAAATGACGTCTGTCAGGCACCTTCCAGGCGCTCACCGAGTCAGCCTCCGCGTGTGTGGGGCTGCACACCCCATCCAGGGGCCCTGTGAGCATTGTGCTCTCCGTGTTGTGCTGAGTCTGGGTGGTCAAGCAACCGCTGGAGGAGCCCTGCAGTTGCCCTCCCATTGCCTCTAATAGAGCCCTCACTGCTGGAGCGCTTGGAAGTGTGCAACCCACCGGCAACTAAGCCCTCCACAAGAACGCCTGGGGACTAGGTGCAAAGGTACGGCAGGAGTGGAACTGAGGCCAGGAAGGTGCCAGTAGCATCTCCCAGTCTCGCGCAGCCTGCTCCTTCCTGGACTGGAAACCTAGCTGCGAGGCAAGTCTGAGCAAGGCTCGCCCAGGGCAGATCAGCCTCACGCCAGCAACTCTGCCAGATTGGGACACAGAGCAGAGCTGGAGCTCTTCCGTACTGGAGGCGCACTCGGCTCCGCCAAAGCAGTGAATGCAGCCGCACGCAGCAGGGCTGCCTCCTCTTCTCCCTAGGAGGCTCGCTTCCCCGCATGCTGTAAACTAGGCTTCCAGGCGGTGCTCCCTGCGCCTCCCACAGGTCTTGGCTGAGGAGCTGCTTCCCTGAGCTGGGGCTGTGGACGGGAGCCCAGACACGCAGGGGCAGGACCCAACCACCTGCACACGTCTCTGCTGGGGAGGAGAGCACTAGGGAAATGACGTCTGTCAGGCACCTTCTGGGCGCTTACCGAGTCAGCCTCCGCGTGTGCGGGGCTGCAGACCCCAGCCAGGGGCCCTGTGAGCCTTGTGCTCTCCGTGCTGTGCTGAGGCTGGGCGGTCAAGCAACCGCTGGAGGAGCCCTGCAGTTGCCCTCCCATTGCCTCTAATAGAGCCCTCACTGCTGGAGCGTTTGGCAGTGTGCAACCCACCGGCAACTAAGCCCTCCACAAGAACGCCTGGGGACTAGGTGCAAAGGCAAGGCAGGAGTGGAGCTAAGGCCAGGAAGGCGCCAGTAGCATCTCCCAGTATCGCGCAGCCTGCTCCTTTCGGGACTGGAAGCCTAGCCGCGAGGCAAGTCTGGGCAAGGCTCCCCAAGGGCAGACAGCCTCTCACCAGCACTCTGCCAGATCGGGCCTCTGAGCAGAGCTGGAGCTCTGCCGTACTGGAGGCGCACTAGGCTCCGCCCAAGCAGTGATTGCAGCCGCACGCATCTGGGCTGCCTCCTTTCTCCCAAGGAGGCTCGCTTCCCGCAAGCTGTGCACTAGACTTCCAGGCGGGGGCGCCCCGCGCGTCCTACAGTTCTTGCCTGAGGAGCTGCTTCCCTGAGCTGGGGCTGTGGACGGGAGCCCAGACACGCAAGGGCAGGCCCCAACCACCTGCACACGTCTCTGTTGGGGAGGAGAGCACTAGGGAAATGACGTCTGTCAGGCACCTTCTGGGCGCTCACCGAGTCAGCTTCCGCGTGTGTGGGGCTGCAGACCCCAGCCAGGGGCCCTGTAAGCCTTGTGCTCTCCATGCTGTGCTGAGTCTGGGCGGTCAAGCAATCGCTGGAGGAGCCCTGCAGTTGCCCTCCCATTGCCTCTAATAGAGCCCTCACTGCTGGAGCGCTTGGCAGTGTGCAACCCACGGGCAATTAAGCCCTCCAGAAGAAAGCCTGGGGACTAGGTGCAAAGGCAAGGCAGGAGTGGAGCTGAGGCCAGGAAGGCACCAGTAGCATCTTCCAGTCTCGCGCAGCCTGCTCCTTCCTGGACTGGAAGCCTAGCCGCGGCAAGTCTAGGCAAGGCTCGACTAGGGCAGAGCAGACTCACGCCAGCAACTCTACCAGATCGGGCCTCTGAGCAGAGCTGGAGCTCTGCCATACTGGAGGGGCACTCGGCTCCGCCAAAGTACTGATTGCAGCCGCACGCAGCTGGGCTGCCTTCTCTTGTACTGAGGAGGCTCGCTTCCGGCATGCTGTAAACTAGGCTTCCCGGCGGGGGCGCCCCGCGCCTCCTACAGGTCTTAGCTGAGGAGCTGCTTCCCTGAGCTGGGGCTGTGGAAGGGAGTCCAGACACTCAATGGCAGGCCCCAACCACCTGCACACATCTCTGCTGGGGAGGAGAGCACTAGGGAAATGACGTCTGTCAGGCACTTTCTGGGCGCTCACCGAGTCAGCCTCCGCGTGTGTGGGGCTGTAGACCCCAGCCAGGGGCCTTGAGAGCCTTGTGCTCTCCGTGCTGTGCTGAGTCTGGGCGATCAAGCAACCGCTGGAGGAGCCCTGTAGTTGCCCTCCCATTGCATCTAATAGATCCCTCACTGCTGGAATGCTTAGCAGTGTGCAACCCACTGGCAACTAAGCCCTCCACAAGAATGCCTGGAGACTAAGTGCAAAGGTAAGGCAGGAGTGGAGCTGAGGCCAGGAAGGCGCCAGTAGCATCTCGCAGTCTCACGCAGCCTGCTCCTTCCTGGACTGGAAGCCTAGCCACGAGGCATGTCTGGGCAAGGCTGGCCCAGGGCAAAGCAGCCTCACGCCAGCAACTCTGCCCGATCGGGCCTCTGAGCGGAACTGGAGCTCTGCCTTACTGGAGGCGCTCTCGGCTCCCCCCAAGCAGTGATTGCAGCCGCACGCATCTGGGCTGCCTCCTCTTCTCCCAAGGAGGGTCGCTCCCCGCATGCTGTGCACTAGGCTTCCAGGCGGGGGCGCCACACGCTTCCTTCAGGTCTTGGCTGAGGAGCTTCTTCCATGAGCTGGGGCTGTGGACGGGAGCCCAGACATGCAGGGGCAGGCCCAAACCACCTGCACATTTCTCTGCTGGGGTTGGGAGCCAGAGGGAAATGACGTCTGTCAGGCACCTTCTGGGCGCTCACCGAGTCAGTCTCCGCGTGTGTGGGGCTGCAGACCTCAGCCAGGGGCCCTGTGAGCCTTGTGCTCTCCATGCTGTGCTGAGTCTGGGCGGTCAACCAACCGCTGGAGGCGCCCTGCAGTTGCACTCCCATTGCCTCTAATAGAGCCCTCACTGCTGGAGCGCTTGGCAGTGTGCAACCCACTGGCAACTAAGCCCTCCACAAGAACGCCTGGGGACTAGGTGCAAAGGCAAGGCAGGAGCGGAGCTGAGGCCAGGAAGGTGCCAGGATCATCTCCCAGTCTCACGCAGCCTGCTCCTTCCTGGTCTGGAAACCTAGCCGCGAGGCAAGTCTGGACAAGGTTCGCCCAGGGCAGAGCAGCCTCACGCCAGCAACTCTGCCAGATCGGGCCTCTGAGCAGAGCTGGAACTCTGCCGTAATGGAGGCGCACTCGGCTCTGGCAAAGCAGTGAATGCAGCCGCACACAGCAGGGCTGCCTTCTCTTCTCCCGAGGAGGCTCGCTTCCCAAATGCTGTAAACTAGGCTTCCAGGCGGGGCCCCCTGCGCCTCCTACAGGTCTTGGCTCAGGAGCTGCTTCCCTGAGCTGGGGCTGTGGACGGGAGCCCAGACACGCAGGGGCAGGCCCAAACCACCTGCACACGTCTCTGCTGGACAGGAGAGCACTAGGGAAATGACGTCTGTCAGGCACCTTCTAGGCGCTCACCGAGTCAGCCTCCGCGTGTGTGGGGCTGCACACCCCATCCAGGGGCCCTGTGAGCCTTGTGCTCTCCGTGTTGTGCTGAGTCTGGGCGGTCAAGCAACCGCTGGAGGAGCCCTGCAGTTGCCCTCCCATTGCCTCTAATAGAGCCCTCACTGCTGGAGCGCTTGGAAGTGTGCAACCCACCGGCAACTAAGCCCTCCACAAGAACGCCTGGGGACTAGGTGCAAAGGTACGGCAGGAGTGGAACTGAGGCCAGGAAGGTGCCAGTAGCATCTCCCAGTCTCGCGCAGCCTGCTCCTTCCTGGACTGGAAACCTAGCTGCGAGGCAAGTCTGAGCAAGGCTCGCCCAGGGCAGATCAGCCTCACGCCAGCAACTCTGCCAGATTGGGACACAGAGCAGAGCTGGAGCTCTTCCGTACTGGAGGCGCACTCGGCTCCGCCAAAGCAGTGTATGCAGCCGCACACAGCAGGGCTGCCTTCTCTTCTCCCGAGGAGGCTCGCTTCCCGCAAGCTGTAAATTAGGCTTCCAGGCGTGGCCCCCTGCGCCTACCACAGGTCTTGGCTTAGGAGCTGCTTCCCTGAGCTGGGGCTGTGGACAGGAGCGCAGACACGAAGGGGCAGGCCCCAAACACCTGCACACGTCTCTGCTGGGGAGAAGAGCACTAGGGAAATGACGTCTGTCAGGCACTTTCTGGGCGCTCACCGAGTCAGCCTCCGCGTGTGTGGGGCTGCAGACCCCAGGCAGGGGCCCTGTGAGCCTTGTGCTCTCCGTGCTGTGCTGAGTCTGGGCGGTCAATCAACCGCTGGAGGAGCCCTGCAGTTGCCCTCCCATTGCCTCTAATAGAGCCCTCACTGCTGGAGCGCTTGGCAGTGTGCAACCCACCGGCAACTTAGCCCTCCACAGGAACGCCTGGGGACTAGGTGCAAAGGCAAGGCAGGAGTGGAGCTGCGGCCAGGAAGGCGCCAGGAGCATCTCCCAGTCTCGCGCAGCCTGCTCCTTCCTGAACTGGAAGCCTAGCCGCGAGGCAAGTCTGGGCAAGGCTCGCCCAGGGCAGAGCAGCCTCACGCCAGCAACTCTGCCAGATCGGGTCTCTGAGCAGAGCTGGAACTCGGCAGTCCTGGAGGCGCACTCGGCTCCGCCAAAGCAGTGAATGCAGCCGCACACAGCAGGGCTGCCTCCTCTTCTCCCTAGGAGGCTCGCTTCCCCGCATGCTGTAAACTAGGCTTCCAGGCGGTGCTCCCTGCGCCTCACACAGGTCTTGGCTGAGGAGCTGCTTCCCTGAGCTGGGGCTGTGGACGGGAGCCCAGACACGCAGGGGCAGGACCAAACCACCTGCACACGTCTCTGCTGGGGAGGAGAGCACTAGGGAAATGACGTCTGTCAGGCACCTTCTGGGCGCTAACCGAGTCAGCCTCCGCGTGTGCGGGGCTGCAGACCCCAGCCAGGGGCCCTGTGAGCCTTGTGCTCTCCGTGCTGTGCTGAGGCTGGGCGGTCAAGCAACCGCTGGAGGAGCCCTGCAGTTGCCCTCCCATTGCCTCTAATAGAGCCCTCACTGCTGGAGCGTTTGGCAGTGTGCAACCCACCGGCAACTAAGCCCTCCACAAGAACGCCTGGGGACTAGGTGCAAAGGCAAGGCAGGAGTGGAGCTGAGGCCAGGAAGGCGCCAGTAGCATCTCCCAGTTTCGCGCAGCCTGCTCCTTTCGGGACTGGAAGCCTAGCCGCGAGGCAAGTCTGGGCAAGGCTCGCCAAGGGCAGACAGCCTCTCACCAGCACTCTGCCAGATCGGGCCTCTGAGCAGAGCTGGAGCTCTGCCGTACTGGAGGCGCACTCGGCTCCGCCCAAGCAGTGATTGCAGCCGCACGCATCTGGGCTGCCTCCTCTTCTCCCAAGGAGGCTCGCTTCCCGCAAGCTGTGCACTAGACTTCCAGGCGGGGGCGCCCCGCGCGTCCTACAGTTCTTGCCTGAGGAGCTGCTTCCCTGAGCTGGGGCTGTGGACGGGAGCCCAGACACGCAAGGGCAGGCCCCAACCACCTGCACACGTCTCTGCTGGGGAGGAGAGCACTAGGGAAATGACGTCTGTCAGGCACCTTCTGGGCGCTCACCGAGTCAGCATCCGCGTGTGTGGGGCTGCAGACCCCAGCCAGGGGCCCTGTAAGCCTTGTGCTCTCCATGCTGTGCTGAGTCTGGGCGGTCAAGCAATCGCTGGAGGAGCCCTGCAGTTGCCCTCCCATTGCCTCTAATAGAGCCCTCACTGCTGGAGCGCTTGGCAGTGTGCAACCCACGGGCAATTAAGCCCTCCAGAAGAAAGCCTGGGGACTAGGTGCAAAGGCAAGGCAGGAGTGGAGCTGAGGCCAGGAAGGCACCAGTAGCATCTTCCCGTCTCGCGCAGCCTGCTCCTTCCTGGACTGGAAGCCTAGCCGCGGCAAGTCTGGGCAAGGCTCGACTAGGGCAGAGCAGACTCACCCCAGCAACTCTACCAGATCGGGCCTCTGAGCAGAGCTGGAGCTCTGCCGTACTTGAGGCGCTCTCGGCTCCGGCAAAGCAGTGAACGCAGCCGCACCCAGCAGGGCTACCTTCTCTTCTCCTGAAGAGGCTCGCTTCCCGCATGATGTGCACTAGGTTTGCAGGCGGGGGCGCCCCGCGCTTCCTACAGGTCTAGGCTGAGGAGCTGCTTCCCTGAGCTGGGGCTGTGGACGGGAGCCCAGACACGCAGGGGCAGGCCCCAACCACCTGCACTCATCTCTGCTGGGGAGGAGAGCACTAGGGAAATGACGTCTGTCAGGCACCTTCTGGGTGCTCACCTAGTCAGCCTCCGCGTGTGTGGGGCTGCAGACCCCAGCCAGGGGTCCTGTGAGCCTTGTGCTCTCCGTGCTGTACTGAGTCTGGGCGGTCAAGCAACCGTAAGAATAGACTTCCAGTTGAACTCACTTTGCCTCTAATAGAGCCCTCACTGCTGGAGCGCTTGGCAGTGTGCAACCCACGGGCAATTAAGCCCTCCAGAAGAAAGCCTGGGGACTAGGTGCAAAGGCAAGGCAGGAGTGGAGCTGAGGCCAGGAAGGCGCCAGTAGCATCTCCCAGTATCGCGCAGCCTGCTCCTTCCTGGACTGGAAGCCTAGCCGCGAGGCAAGTCTGGGCAAGTCTCCCAGGGCAGAGCAGCCTCACGCCAGCAACTCTGCCAGATCGGGCCTCTGAGCAAAGCTGGAGCTCTGCCGTACTGGAGGCTCACTCGGATCCGCCAAAGCAGTGAATGTAGCCGCACGCATCTGGGCTGCCTCCTCTTCTCCCAAGGAGGCTCGCTTCCTGCGTGCTGTGCACTAGGCTTCCTGGCGGGGGCGCCCTTCGCCTCCTACAGGTCTTGGCTGAGGAGCTGCTTTCCTGAGCTGGGGCTGTGGACGGGAGCCCAGACACGCAGGGGCAGGCCCCAACCACCTGAACACGTCTCTGCTGGGGAGGAGAGCACTAGAGAAATGACGTCGGTCATGGACCATCTGGGCGCTCACCGAGTCAGCCTCCGTGTGTGTGGGGCTGCAGACCTCAGCCAGGGGCCCTGTGAGCCTTGTGCTCTCCGTCCTGTGCTGAGTCTGGGCGGTCAAGCAACCGCTGGAGGAGCCCTGCAGTTGCCCTCCCATTGACTCTAATAGAGCCCTCACTGCTGGAGCGCTTGGCAGTGTGCAACCCACCGGCAACTAAGCCCTCTACAGGAACGCCTGGGGACTAGGTGCAAAGGCAAGGCAGGAGTTGAGCTGAGGCCAGGAAGGCGCCAGTAGCATCTCCCAGTCTCGCGCAGCCTGCTCCTTCCTGGACTCGAAACCTAGCCGCGAGGCAAGTCTTGGCAAGGCTCGCCCAGGGCAGAGCAGCCTCACGCCAGCAACTCTGCCAGATCGGGCCTCTGAGCAGAGCTGGAGCTCTGCCGTACTGGAGGCGCACTCGGCTCCGCCAAAGCAGTGAATGCAGCCGCACACAGCAGGGCTGCCTCCTCTTCTCCCGAGGAGGCTCGCTTCCCGCATGCTGTAAACTAGGCTTCCAGGCGGCGCTCCCTGCGCCTCCCACAGGTCTTGGCTCAGGAGCTGCTTCCCTGAGCTCGGGCTGTGGACGGGAGCCCAGATACGCAGGTGCAGGCCCCAACCACCTGCACACGTCTCTGCTGGGGAGGAGAGCACTAGGGAAATGACGTCTGTCAGGCCCCTTCTGGGCGCTCACTGAGTCAGCCTCCGCATGCGTGGGGCTGCAGACCCCAGCCAGGGGCCCTGTGAGCCCTGTGCTCTCCGTGCTGTGCTGAGTCTGGGCGGTCAATCAACCGCTGGAGGAGCCCTGCAGTTGCCCTCCCATTGCCTCTATTAGAGCCCTCACTGCTGGAGCGCTTGGCAGTGTGCAACACACCGGCAACTAAGCCCTCCACAAGAACGCCTGGGGACTAGGTGCAAAGGCAAGGCAGGAGTGGAGCTGAGGCCAGGAAGGCGCCAGTATCATCTCCCAGTCTCACGCAGCCCGCTCCGTTCTGGACTGGAAGCCTAGCTGCGAGGCAAGTCTGGGCAAGGCTCGCCCAGGGCAGAGCAGCCTCATGCCAGCACTCTGCCAGATCGGGCGTCTGAGCAGAGCTGGAACTCTGCCGTAGTGGAAGCGCACTCGGCTCCGCCCAAGCAGTGATTGCAGCCGCAGGCATCTGGGCTGCCTCCTCTTCGCCCAAGGAGGCTCGCTTCCCGCATGCTGTGCACTAGACTTCCAGGCGGGGGCGCCCCGCGCGTCCTACAGGTCTTGCCTGAGGAGCTGCTTCCCTGAGCTGGGGCTGTGGACGGGAGCCCAGACACGCAGGGGCAGGCCCCAACCACCTGCACACGTCTCTGCTGGGGAGGAGAGCACTAGGGAAATGACGTCTGTCAGGCACCTTCTGGGCGCTCACCGAGTCAGCCTCCGCGTGTGTGGGGCTGCAGACCCCAGCCAAGGGCCCTGTGAGCCTTGTGCTCTCCGTGCTGTGCTGAGTCTGGGCGGTCAAGCAATCGCTGGAGGAGCCCTGCAGTTGCCCTCCCATTGCCTCTAATAGAGCCCTCACTGCTGGAGCGCTTGGCAGTGTGCAACCCACGGGCAATTAAGCCCTCCACAAGAACGCCTGGGGACTAGGTGCAAAGGCAAGGCAGGAGTGGAGCTGAGGCCAGGAAGGTGCCAGTAGCATTTCCCAGTCTCGCGCAGCCTGCTCCTTCCTGGACTGGAAGCCTAGCCGCGAGGCAAGTCTGGGCAAGGCTCGCCCAGTGCAGAGCAGCCTCACGCCAGCAACTCTGCCAGATCGGGCCTCTGAGCAGAGCTGGAGCTCTGCCGTACTCGAGGCGCACTCGGCGCCGCCAAAGCAGTGAATGCAGCCGCACACAGCAGGGCTGCCTTCTCTTCTCCCGAGGAGGCTCGCTTCCCAAATGCTGTAAACTAGGCTTCCAGTCGGGGCCCCCTGCGCCTCCCACAGGTCTTGGCTCAGGAGCTGCTTCCCTGAGCTGGGGTTGTGGACGGGAGCCCAGACACGCAGGGGCAGGCCCAACCACCTGCACACGTCTCTGCTGGGGAGGAGAGCACTAGGGAAATGACGTCTCTCAGGCACCTTCTGGGTTCTCACGGAGTCAGCCTCCGCGTGTGTGGGGCTGCAGACCCCAGCCAGGGACCCTGTGCGCCTTGTGCACTCCGTGCTGTGCTGAGTCTGGGCGGTCAAGCCACCGCTGGAGGAGCCCTGCAGTTGCCCTCCCATTGCCTCTAATAGAGCCCTCACTGCTGGAGCGCTTGGCAGTGTGCAACCCACCGGCAACTAAGATCTCCACAAGAACACCTGGGGACTAGGTGCAAAGGCAAGGCAGGAGTGGAGCTGAGGCCAGGAAGGCACCAGTAGCATCTCCCAGTCTCGCGCAGCCTGCTCCTTCCTGGACTGGAAGCCTAGCCGCGAGGCAAGTTTGGGCAAGGCTCGCCCAGGGCAGAGCAGCCTCACGCCAGCAACTCTGTAAGATCGGGCCTCTGAGCGGAGCTGGAGCTCTGCCGTACTGGAGGCGCACTAGGCTCCGCCAAAGCAGTGAATGCAGCCGCACACAGCAGGGCTGCCTTCTCTTCTCCCGAGGAGGCTCGCTTCCCGCATGCTGTAAACTAGGCTTCCAGGCGGGGCCCCCTGCGCCTCCCACAGGTCTTGGCTCAGGAGCTGCTTCCCTGAGCAGGGGCTGTGGACGGGAGCCCAGACACGCTGGGGCAGGCCCCAACCACCTGCACACGTCTCTGCTGGGGAGGAGAGCACTAGGGAAATGATGTCTGTCAGGCACCTTCTGGGCGCTCACCGAGTCAGCCTCCACGTGTGTGGGGCTGCAGACCCCAGCCAGGGGCCCTGTGAGCCTTGTGCTCTCCGTGCTGTGCTGAGGCTGGACGGTCAAGCAACCGCTGGAGGAGCCCTGCAGTTGCCCTCCCATTGCCTCTAATAGAGCCCTCACTGCTGGAGCGCTTGGCAGTGTGCAACCCACCGGCAACTAAGCCCTCCACAGGAACGCCTGGGGACTAGGTGCAAAGGCAAGGCAGGAGTGGAGCTGAGGCCAGGAAGGCGCCAGTAGCATCTCCCAGTCTCGCGAAGCCCGCTCCTTTCTGGACTGGAAGCCTAGCCACGAGGCAAGTCTGGGCAAGGCTCGCCAAGGGCAGAGCAGCCTCACGCCAGCACTCTGCCAGATCAGGCCTCTGAGCAGAGCTGAAGCTCAGCCGTACTGGAGGCGCACTCGGCTCCGCCCAAGCAGTGATTTCAGCCCCACGCATCTGGACTGCCTCCTCTTCTCCCAAGGAGGCTCGCTTCCCGCATGCTGTTCACTAGGCTTTCAGAAGGGGGCGCGCCACGCCTCCTACAGGTCTTGGCTGAGGAGCTGCTTCCCTGAGCTGGGGCTGTGGACGGGAGCCCAGACACGCAGGGACAGGCCCCAACCACCTGCACATTTCTCTGCTGGGGTGGGGAGCCCTAGGGAAATGACGTCTGTCAGGCACCTTCTGGGCGCTCACCAAGTCAGCCTTCGCGTGTGTGGGGCTGCAGACCACAGACAGGGGCCCTGTGAGCGTTGTGTTCTCCATGCTGTGCTGAGTCTGGGCTGTCAAGAAACCGCTGGAGGCGCCCTGCAGTTGCACTCCCATTGCCTCTAATAGAGCACTCACTGCTGGAGCGCTTGGCAGTGTGCAACCCACCGGCAACTAAGCCCTCCACAAGAACGCCTGGGGACTAGGTGCAAAGGCAAGGCAGGAGTGGAGCTGAGGCCAGGAAGGTGCCAGTAGCATCTCCCAGTCTCGCGCAGCCTGCACCTTCCAGGACTGGAAGCCTAGCCCGAGGCAAGTCTGGGCAAGGCTCGCCCAGGGCAGAGCAGCCTCACGCCAGCAACTCTGCCCGATCGGGCCTCAGAGCAGAGCTGGAGCTCTGCCGTAATGGAGGCGCACTCAGCTCTGACAAAGCAGTGAATGCAGCCGCACACAGCAGGGCTGCCTTCTCTTCTCCCGAGGAGGCTCGCTTCCCGCAAGCTGTAAACTAGGCTTCCAGGCGGGGCCCCCTGCGCCTACCACAGGTCTTGGCTTCGGAGCTGCTTCCCTCAGCTGGGGCTGTGGACGGGAGCAAAGACACGAAGGGGCAGGCCCCAAACACCTGCACACGTCTCTGCTGGGGAGAAGAGCACTAGGGAAATGACGTCTCTCAGGCACTTTCTGGGCGCTCACCGAGTCAGCCTCCGCGTGTGTGGGGCTGCAGACCCCAGCCAGGGGCCCTGTGAGCCTTGTGCTCTCCGTGCTGTGCTGAGTCTGGGCGGTCAAGCAACCGCTGGAGGAGCCCTGCAGTTGCCCTCCCATTGCCTCTAATAGAGCCCTCACTGCTGGAGCGCTTGGCAGTGTGCAACCCACCGGCAACTAAGCCCTCCACAAGAACGCATGGGGACTAGCTGCAAAGGCAAGGCAGGAGTGGAGCTGAGGCCCGGAAGGCGCCAGTAGCATCTCTCAGTCTCGTGCAGACTGCTCCTTCCTGGACTGGAAGCCTAGCCGCGAGGCAAGTCTGGGCAAGGTTCGCCCAGGGCAGAGCAGCCTCACGCCAGCAGCTCTGCCAGATCTGGCCTTGAGCAGAGCTGGAGCTCTGCTGTACTGGAGGCACACTCGGCTCCGCCAAAGCAGTGAATGCAGCTGCACACAGCAGGGCTGCCTTCCCTTGTACTGAGGAGGCTCGCTTCCGGCATGCTATAAACTGGGCTTCCAGGCGGGGGCGCCCCGCGCCTCCTACAGGTCTTAGCTGAGGAGCTGCTTCCCTGAGCTGGGGCTGTGGAAGGGAGTACAGACACTCAAGGGCAGGCCCCAACCACCTGCACACGTCTCTGCTGGGGAGGAGAGCACTAGGGAAATGACGTCTGTCAGGCACCTTCTGGGCGCTCACCGAGTCAGCCTCCGTGTGTGTGGGGCTGCAGACCCCAGCTAGGGGCCCTGTGAGCCTTGTGCTCTCCGTGCTGTGCAGAGTCTGGGCGGTCAAGCAAAAGCAAGAGGCGACTTGCAGTAGGCCTCCCTTTGCCTTTAATAGAGCCCTCACTGCTGGAGCGCTTGGCAGTGTGCAACCCACCGGCAACTAAGCCCTCCACAAGAACGCCTGGGGACTAGGTGCAAAGGCAAGGCAGGAGTGGAGCTGAGGCCAGGAAGGCGCCAGTAGCATCTTCCATTCTCACGCAACCCGCTCCTATCTGGACTGGAAGCCTAACGTGCGGCAAGTCTGGGCAAGGCTCGCCCAGGGCAGAGCAGCCTCACGCCAGCAACTCTGCCAGATCGGGCCTCTTAGCAGAGCTGGAGCTCTGCCGTACTGGAGGCGCACTCGGATCCGCCAAACCAGTGAATGCAGGAGCACACACCAGGGCTGCCTTCTCTTCTCCCGAGGAGGCTCGCTTCCCGCATGCTGTAAACTAGGCTTCCAGGCGGAGCCACCTGCGCCTCCCACATGTCTTGAGTCAGGAGCTGCTTCCCTGAGCTGGGGCTGTGGACGGGAGTCCAGAAACGCAGGGGCAGGCCCAAACCACCTGCACACGTCTCTGCTGGGGAGGAGTGCACTAGGGAAATGACGTCTGTCAGGCACCTTCTGGGCGCTCACCGAGTCAGCATCCGCGTGTGTGGGGCTGCAGACCCCAGCCAGGGGCCCTGTGAGCCTTGTGCTCTCCATGCTGTGCTGAGTCTGGGCGGTCAAGCAACCGCTGGAGGAGCCCTGCATTTGCCCTCCCATTGCCTCTAATAGAGCCCTCACTGCTGGAGCGCTTGGCAGTGTGCAACCCACCGGCAACTAAGCTCTTCACAAGAACGCCTGGGGACTAGGTGCAAAGGCAAGGCAGGAGTGGAGCTGAGGCCAGGAAGGCGCCAGGAGCATCTCCCAGTCTCGCACAGCCTGCTTCTTCCTGGACTGGAAGCCTAGCCGCGAGGCAAGTCTGGGCAAGGCTCGCCCAGGGCAGAGCAGCCTCACGCCAGCAACTCTGCCAGATCGGGCCTCTGAGCAGAGCTGGCACTCTGCCGTACTGGAGGCGCACTCGGCTCCTCCAAAGCAGTGAATGCAGCCGCACACAGCAGGGCTTCCTCCTCTTCTCCCGATGAGCCTCGCTTCTCGCATGCTGTAAACTAGGCTTCCAGGCGGGGCCCCCTGCGCCTCCCACAGGTCTTGGCTCAGGAGCTGCTTCCCTGAGCTGGGGCTGTGGACGGGAGCCCAGACACGCAGGGGCAGGCCCAAACCACCTGCACACGTCTCTGCTGGGGAGGAGAGCACTAGGGAAATGACGTCTGTCAGGCACCTTCTGGGCGCTCACCGAGTCATCCTCCGCGTGTGTGGGGCTGCAGACCCCAGCCAGGGGCCCTGTGAGCCTTGTGCTTTCCGAGCTGTGCTGAGTCTGGGCGGTCAAGCAACCGCACAAGGAAACTTGAAGTTGCCCTCCCTTTGCCTCTAATAGAGCCCTCACTGCTGGAGCGCTTGGCAGTGTGCAACCCACCGGCAACTAAGCCTTTCACAAGATCGCCTGGGGACTAGGTGCAAAGGCAAGGCAGGAGTGGAGCTGAGGCCAGGAAGGCGCTAGTAGCATCTCCCAGTCTCGCGCAGCCTGCTCCTTCCTGGACTGGAAGCCTAACCTCAAGGCAAGTCTGGGCAAAGCTTGCCCTGTTCAGAGCAGCCTCACGCCAGCAACTCTGCCAGATCTGGCCTCTGAGCAGAGCTAGAGCTCTGCCGAAATGGAGGGGCACTCGGCTCCGCCAAAGCAGTGATTGCAGCTGCACGCAGCTGGGCTGCCTTCCCTTCTCCCAAGGAGGCTCGCTTCCCGCATGCTGTAAACTAGTCTTCCAGGCGGGGCCCCCTGCGCCTCCCACAGGTCTTGGCTCAGGAGCTGCGTCCCTGAGCTGGGGCTGTGGACGGGAGCCCAGACACGCAGGGGCAGGCCCTAACCACCTGCACACGTCTCTGCTGGGGAGGAGAGCACTAGGGAAATGACGTCTGTCAGGAACTTTCTGGGCGCTCACGGAGTCAGCCTCCGCGTGTGTGGGGCTGTAGACCCCAGCCAGGGGCCCTGAGAGCCTTGTGCTCTCCGTGCTGTGCTGAGTCTGGGCGGTCAAGCAACCGCTGGAGGAGCCCTGTAGTTGCCCTCCCATTGCATCTAATAGAGCCCTCACTGCTGGAACGCTTAGCAGTGTGCAACCCACTGGCAACTAAGCCCTCGACAAGAACGCCTGGAGACTAAGTGCAAAGGTAAGGCAGGAGTGGAGCTGAGGCCAGGAAGGCGCCAGTAGCATCTCGCAGTCTCACGCAGCCTTCTCCTTCCTGGACTGGAAGCCTAGTCACGAGGCAAGTCTGGGCAAGGCTCGCCCAGGGCAAAGCAGCCTCACGCCAGCAACTCTGCCCGATCGGGCCTCTGAGCGGAACTGGAGCTCTGCCGTACTGGAGGCGCTCTCGGCTCCGCCCAAGTAGTGATTGCAGCCGCACGCATCTGGGCTGCCTCCTCTTCTCCCAAGGAGGGTCGCTTCCCGCATGCTGTGCACTAGGCTTCCAGGCGAGGGCACCGCGCGCCTGCTTCAGGTCTTGGCTGAGGAGCTGCTTCCCTGAGCTGGGGCTGTGGACGGGAGCCCAGACATGCAGGGGCAGGCCCAAACCACCTGCACATTTTTCTGCTGGGGTGGGGAGCCCTAGGGAAATGACGTCTGTCAGGCACCTTCTGGGCGCTCACCAAGTCAGCCTCCGCGTGTGTGGGGCTGCAGACCCCAGCCAGGGGCCCTGTGAGCGTTGTGCTCTCCATGCTGTACTGAGTCTGGGCTGTCAAGAAACCGCTGGAGGCGCCCTGCAGTTGCACTCCCATTGCCTCTAATAGAGCCCTCACTGCTGGAGCGCTTGGCAGTGTGCAACCCACCAGGAAACTAAGCCCTCCACAAGAACGCCTGGGGACTAGGTGCAAAGGCAAGGCAGGAGTGGAGCTGAGGCCAGGAAGGTGCCAGTAGCATCTCCCAGTCTCGCGCAGCCTGCTCTTCCAGGACTGGAAGCCTAGCCCGAGGCAAGTCTGGGCAAGGCTCGCCCAGGGCAGAGCAGCCTCACGCCAGCAACTCTGCCCGATCGGGCCTCTGAGCAGAGCTGGAGCTCTGCCGTAAAGGAGGCGCACTCGGCTCTGACAAAGCAGTGAATGCAGCGGCACACAGCAGGGCTGCCTTCTCTTCTCCCGAGGAGGCTCGCTTCCCAAATGCTGTAAACTAGGCTTCCAGGCGGGGCCCCCTGCGCGTCCTACAGGTTTTGGAACAGGAGCTGCTTCTCTGAGCTGGGGTTGTGGACGGGAGCCCAGACACGCAGGGGCAGGCCCCAACCACCTGCACACGTCTCTGCTGGACAGGAAAGCACTAGGGAAATGACGTCTGTCAGGCACCTTCTGGGCGCTCACCGAGTCAGCCTCCGCGTGTGTGGGGCTGCAGACCCCAGCCAGGGGCCCTGTGAGCCTTGTGCTCTCCGTGTTGTGCTGAGTCTGGGCGGTGAAGCAATCGCTGGAGGAGCCCTGCTGTTGCCCTCCCATTGCCTCTAATAGAGCCCTCACTGCTGGAGCGGTTGGCAGTGTGCAACCCACCGGCAACTAAGCCCTCCACAAGAACGCCTGGGGACTAGGTGCAAAGGTAAGGCAGGAGTGGAACTGAGGCCAGGAAGCCGCCAGTAGCATCTCCCAGTCTCGCGCAGCCTGATCCTTCCTGGACTGGAAACCTAGCCGCGAGGCAAGTCTGGGCAAGGCTCGCCCAGGGCAGAGCAGCCTCACGCCAGCAACTCTGCCAGATTGGGACTCAGAACAGAGCTGGAGCTCTGCCATATTGGAGGCGCACTCGGCTCCGCCAAAGCAGTGTATGCAGCCGCACACAGCAGGGCTGCCTTCTCTTCTCTCGAGGACGCTCGCTTCCCGCAAGCTGTAAACTAGGCTTCCAGGCGAGGCCCCCTGCGCCTCCCACAGGTCTTGGCTTCGGAGCTGCTTCCCTCAGCTGGGGCTGTGAACGGGAGCGCAGACACGAAGGGGCAGGCCCCAAACACCTGCACACGTCTCTGCTGGGGAGAAGAGAACTAGGGAAATGACGTCTGTCAGGCACTTTCTGGGCGCTCACTGAGTCAGCCTCCGCGTGTCTGGGGCTGCAGACCCCAGCCAGGGGCCCTGTGAGCCTTGTGCTCTCCGTGCTGTGCTGAGTCTGGGCGGTCAAGCAACCGCTGGAGGCGCCCTGCAGTTGCCCTCCCATTGCCTCTAATAGAGCCCTCACTGCTGGAGCGCTTGGCAGTGTGCAACGCACCGGCAACTAAGCCCTCCACAAGTACGCCTGGGGACTAGGTGCAAAGCAAAGGCAGGAGAGGAGCTGAGGCCAGGAAGGCGCCAGTAGCATCTCTCAGTCTCGCGCAGACTGCTCCTTCCTGGACTGGAAGCCTAGCCGCGAGGCAAGTCTGAGCAAGGCTCGCCCAGGGCAGAGCAGCCTCACGCCAGCAGCTCTGCCAGATCTGGCCTTGAGCAGAGCTGGAGCTCTGCTGCACTGGAGGCACACTCGGCTCCGCCAAAGCAGTCAATGCAGCCGCACACAGCAGGGCTGCCTTCTCTTCTCCCGAGGAGGCTCGCTTTCCGCATGCTGTAAACTAGGCTTCCAGGAGGGGCCCCCTGCGCCTCCCAAAGGTCTTGGCTCAGGAGCTGCTTCCCTGAGCTGGGGCTGTGGACGGTAGCCCAGACACGCAGGGGCAGGCCCCAAGCACCGGTACACGTCTCTGCTGGCGAGGAGAGCACTAGGGAAATGACGTCTGTCAGGCACCTTCTGGGCGCTCCCGGAGTTCACCTCCGGTGTGTGGGGCTGCAGACCCCAGCCAGGGGCCCTGTGAGCCTTGTGCTCTCCGTGTTGTGCTGAGTCTGGGCGGTCAAGCAACCGCTGGAGGAGCCCTGCAGTTGCCCTCCCATTGCCTCTAATAGAGCCCTCACTGCTGGAGCGCTTGGCAGTGTGCAACCCACCGGCAACTAAGCCCTCCACAAGAACCCTGGGGACTAGGTGCAAAGGCAAGGCAGGAGTGGAGCTGAGGCCAGGAAGGCGCCAGTAGCATCTCCCAGTCTCACGCAGCCCGCTCATTTCTGGCATGGAAGCCTAACGTGCTGCAAGTCTGGGCAATGCTCGCCCAGGGCAGAGCAGCCTCACGCCAGCAACGCTGCCAGATCGGGACTCTGAGCAGAGCTGGAGCTCTGCCGTAATGGAGGGGCACTCGACTCCGCCAAAGCAGTGATTGCAGCCGCACGCAGCTGGGCTGGCTTCCCTTCTCCCAACGAGGCTCGCTTTCCGCATGCTGTAAACTAGGCTTCCAGGCGGGGCCCCCTGCGCCTCCCACAGGTCTTGGCTGAGGAGCTGCTTCCCTGAGCTGGGGCTGTGGACGGGAGCCCAGAAATGCAGGGGCAGGCCCTAACCACCTGCACACGTCTCTGCTGGGGAGGAGAGCACTAGGGAAACGACGTCTGTCAGGCACCTTCTGGGCGCTCACCGAGTCAGCCTCCGCGTGTGTGGGGCTGCAGACCCCAGCCAGTGGCGCTGTGATCCTTGTGTTCTCCGTGCTGTGCTGAGTCTCGGCGGTCAAGCAACCGTAAGAATAGACTTCCAGTTGCCCTCACTTTGCCGCTAATAGAGCCCTCACTGCTGGAGCGCTTGGCAGTGTGCAACCCACCGGCAACTAAGCCCTCCACAAGAACGCCTGGGGACTAGGTGCAAAGGCAAGGCAGGAGTGGAGCTGAGGCCAGGAAGGCGCCAGTAGCATCTCCCAGTCTCACGCAGCCCGCTCATTTCTGGACTGGAAGCCTAACGTGCGGCAAGTCTGGGCATGGCTCGCCCAGGGCAGAGCAGCCTCACGCCAGCAACTCTGCCAGATCGGGCCTCTGAGCAGAGCTGGAGCTCTGCCGTACTGGAGGGGCACTCGGCTCCGCCAAAGTACTGATTGCAGCCGCACGCAGCTGGGCTGCCTTCTCTTGTACTGAGGAGGCTCGCTTCCGGCATGCTATAAACTGGGCTTCCAGGCGTGGGCGCCCCGCGCCTCCTACAGGTCTTAGCTGAGGAGCTGCTTCCCTGAGCTGGGGCTGTGGAAGGGAGTACAGACACTCAAGGGCAGGCCCAAACCACCTGCACACGTCTCTGCTGGGGAGGAGAGCATTAGGGAAATGACGTCTGTCAGGCACCTTCTGGGCGCTCCCGGAGTTCCCCTCCGGTGTGTGAGGCTGCAGACCCTAGCCAGGGGCCCTGTGAGCCTTGTGCTTTCCGTGCTGGGCAGAGTCTGGGCGGTCAAGCAAACGCAAGAGGCGACTTGCAGTAGGCCTCCCTTTGCCTTTAATAAAGCCCTCACTGCTGGAGCGCTTGGCAGTGTGCAACCCACCTGCAACTAAGCCTTTCACAAGAACGCCTGGGGACTAGGTGCAAAGGCAAGGCAGGAGTTGAGCTGAGGCCAGGAAGGCGCCAGTAGCATCTCCCAGTCTCACGCAGCCCGCTCCTATCTGGACTGGAAGCCTAATGTGCGGCAAGTCTGTGCAAGGCTCGCCCAGGGCAGAGCAGCCTCACGCCAGCAACTCTGCCATATCGGGCCTCTTAGCAGAGCTGGAGCTCTGCCGTACTGGAGGCACACTCGGCTCCGCCAAACCAGTGAATGCAGGCGCACACACCAGGGCTGCCTTCTCTTCTCCCGAGGAAGCTCGCTTCCCGCATGCTGTAAACTAGGCTTCCAGGCGGAGCCACCTGCGCCTCCCACATGTCTTGACTCAGGAGCTGCTTCCCTGAGCTGGGGCTGTGGACGGGAGTCCAGACACGCAGGGGCAGGACCAAACCACCTGCAAACGTCTCTGCTGGGGAGGAGAGCACTAGGGAAATGACGTCTGTCAGGCACCTTCTGGGCGCTACCGAGTCAGCCTCCGCGTGTGTGGGGCTGCAGACCCCAGCCAGGGGCCCTTTGAGCCTTGTGCTCTCCGTGCTGTGCTGAGTCTGGGCGGTCAAGCAACCGCTGGAGGAGCCCTGCATTTGCCCTCCCATTGCCTCTAATAGAGCCCTCACTGCTGGAGCGCTTGGCAGTGTGCAACCCACCGGCAACTAAGCTCTCCACAAGAACGCCTGGGGACTAGGTGCAAAGGCAAGGCAGGAGTGGAGCTGAGGCCAGGAAGGCGCCAGGAGCATCTCCCAGTCTCGCGCAGCCTGCTTCTTCCTGGACTGGAAGCCTAGCCGCGAGGCAAGTCTGAGCAAGGCTCGCCCAGGGCAGAGCAGCCTCACGCCAGCAACTCTGCCAGATCGGGCCTCTGAGCAGAGCTGGCGCTCTGCCGTACTGGAGGCGCACTCGGCTCCGCCAAAGCAGTGAATGCAGCCGCACACAGCAGGGCTGCCTCCTCTTCTCCCGATGAGCCTCGCTTCCCGCATGCTGTAAAGTAGGCTTCCAGGCGGGGCCCCCTGCGCCTCCCACAGGTCTTGGCTCAGGAGCTGCTTCCCTGAGCTGGGGCTGTGGACGGGAGCCCAGATAGGCAGGGGCAGGCCCAAACCACCTGCACACGTCTCTGCTGGGGAGGAGAGCACTAGGGAAATGACGTCTGTCAGGCACCTTCTGGGCGCTCACCGAGTCATCCTCCGCGTGTGTGGGGCTGCAGACCCCAGCCAGGGGCCCTGTGAGCCTTGTGCTTTCCGTGCTGTGCTGAGTCTGGGCGGTCAAGCAACCGTAAAAGGAAACTTGAAGTTGCCCTCCCTTTGCCTCTAAAAGAGCCCTCACTGCTGGAGCGCTTGGCAGTGTGCAACCCACCGGCAACTAAGCCTTTCACAAGATCGCCTGGGGACTAGGTGCAAAGGCAAGGCAGGAGTGGAGCTGAGGCCAGGAAGGCGCTAGTAGCATCTCCCAGTCTCGCGCAGCCTGCTCCTTCCTGGACTGGAAGCCTAACCTCAAGGCAAGTCTGGGCAAAGCTTGCCCTGGGCAGAGCAGCCTCACGCCAGCAACTCTGCCAGATCGGGCCTCTGAGCAGAGCTGGAGCTCTGCCGAAATGGAGGGGCACTCGGCTCCGCCAAAGCAGTGATTGCAGCTGCACGCAGCTGGGCTGCCTTCCCTTCTCCCAAGGAGGCTCGCTTCCCGCATGCTGTAAACTAGTCTTCCAGGCGGGGCCCCCTGCGCCTCCCACAGGTCTTGGCTCAGGAGCTGCGTCCCTGAGCTGGGGCTGTGGACGGGAGCCCAGAAACGCAGGGGCAGGCCCTAACCACCTGCACACGTCTCTGCTGGGGAGGAGAGCACTAGGGAAATGACGTCTGTCAGGCACCTTCTGGGCGCTAAGCGAGTCAGCCTCCGCGTGTGTGGGGCTGCAAACCCCAGCCAGTGGCCCTGTGAGCCTTGTGCTCTCCGTGCTGTGCTGAGTATGGGCGGTCAAGCAACCGCTGGAGGAGCCCTGTAGTTGCCCTCTCATTACCACTAATAGAGCCCTCACTGCTGGAGCACGTGGCAGTGTGCAACCCACCGGCAACTAAGCCCTCCACAAGAACTCCTGGGGACTAGCTGCAAAGGCAAGGCAGAAGTGGAGCTGAGGCCAGGAAGGCGCCAGTAGCATCTCCCAGTCTCGCGCAGCCTGCTCCTTTCTGGACTGGAAGCCTATGTGCGAGGCAAGTCTGGGCAAGGCTCGCCCACGGCAGAGCAGCCTCACACCAGCAACTCTGCCAGATCGGGCCTCTGAGCAGTGCTGGAGCTCTGCCGTACTGGAAGCACACTCGGCTCCGCCCAAGCAGTGAATGCAGCCGCAAGCAGCCGGCCTGCCTTCTCTTCTCCCGAGGAGGCTCGCTTCCTGCATGCTGTAAACTAGGCTTCCAGGCGGGGCCCCCTGCGCCTCCCACAGGTCTTGGCTTAGGAGCTGCTTCCCTGAGCTGGGGCTGTGGACGGGAGCGCAGACACGAAGGGGCAGGCCCCAAACACCTGCACACGTTTCTGCTGGGGAGAAGAGCACTAGGGAAATGACGTCTGTCAGGCACTTTCTGGGCGCTCACCGAGTCAGCCTCCGCGTGTGTGGGGCTGCAGACCCCAGGCAGGGGCCCTGTGAGCCTTGTGCTCTCCGTGCTGTGCTGAGTCTGGGCGGTCAATCAACCGCTGGAGGAGCCCTGCAGTTGCCCTCCCATTGCCTCTAATAGAGCCCTCACTGCTGGAGCGCTTGGCAGTGTGCAACCCACCGGCAACTTAGCCCTCCACAGGAACGCCTGGGGACTAGGTGCAAAGGCAAGGCAGGAGTGGAGCTGAGGCCAGGAAGGCGCCAGGAGCATCTCCCTGTCTCGCGCAGCCTGCTCCTTCCTGAACTGGAAGCCTAGCCGCGAGGCAAGTCTGGGCAAGGCTCGCCCAGGGCAGAGCAGCCTCACGCCAGCAACTCTGCCAGATCGGGTCTCTGAGCAGAGCTGGAACTCGGCAGTCCTGGAGGCGCACTCGGCTCCGCCAAAGCAGTGAATGCAGCCGCACGCAGCAGGGCTGCCTCCTCTTCTCCCTAGGAGGCTCGCTTCCCCGCATGCTGTAAACTAGGCTTCCAGGCGGTGCTCCCTGCGCCTCCCACAGGTCTTGGCTGAGGAGCTGCTTCCCTGAGCTGGGGCTGTGGACGGGAGCCCAGACACGCAGGGGCAGGACCCAACCACCTGCACACGTCTCTGCTGGGGAGGAGAGCACTAGGGAAATGACGTCTGTCAGGCACCTTCTGGGCGCTTACCGAGTCAGCCTCCGCGTGTGCGGGGCTGCAGACCCCAGCCAGGGGCCCTGTGAGCCTTGTGCTCTCCGTGCTGTGCTGAGGCTGGGCGGTCAAGCAACCGCTGGAGTAGCCCTGCAGTTGCCCTCCCATTGCCTCTAATAGAGCCCTCACTGCTGGAGCGTTTGGCAGTGTGCAACCCACCGGCAACTAAGCCCTCCACAAGAACGCCTGGGGACTAGGTGCAAAGGCAAGGCAGGAGTGGAGCTAAGGCCAGGAAGGCGCCAGTAGCATCTCCCAGTATCGCGCAGCCTGCTCCTTTCGGGACTGGAAGCCTAGCCGCGAGGCAAGTCTGGGCAAGGCTCCCCAAGGGCAGACAGCCTCTCACCAGCACTCTGCCAGATCGGGCCTCTGAGCAGAGCTGGAGCTCTGCCGTACTGGAGGCGCACTAGGCTCCGCCCAAGCAGTGATTGCAGCCGCACGCATCTGGGCTGCCTCCTTTCTCCCAAGGAGGCTCGCTTCCCGCAAGCTGTGCACTAGACTTCCAGGCGGGGGCGCCCCGCGCGTCCTACAGTTCTTGCCTGAGGAGCTGCTTCCCTGAGCTGGGGCTGTGGACGGGAGCCCAGACACGCAAGGGCAGGCCCCAACCACCTGCACACGTCTCTGCTGGGGAGGAGAGCACTAGGGAAATGACGTCTGTCAGGCACCTTCTGGGCGCTCACCGAGTCAGCTTCCGCGTGTGTGGGGCTGCAGACCCCAGCCAGGGGCCCTGTAAGCCTTGTGCTCTCCATGCTGTGCTGAGTCTGGGCGGTCAAGCAATCGCTGGAGGAGCCCTGCAGTTGCCCTCCTGTTGCCTCTAATAGAGCCCTCACTGCTGGAGCGCTTGGCAGTGTGCAACCCACGGGCAATTAAGCCCTCCAGAAGAAAGCCTGGGGACTAGGTGCAAAGGCAAGGCAGGAGTGGAGCTGAGGCCAGGAAGGCACCAGTAGCATCTTCCAGTCTCGCGCAGCCTGCTCCTTCCTGGACTGGAAGCCTAGCCGCGGCAAGTCTAGGCAAGGCTCGACTAGGGCAGAGCAGACTCACGCCAGCAACTCTACCAGATCGGGCCTCTGAGCAGAGCTGGAGCTCTGCCGTACTGGAGGGGCACTCGGCTCCGCCAAAGTACTGATTGCAGCCGCACGCAGCTGGGCTGCCTTCTCTTGTACTGAGGAGGCTCGCTTCCGGCATGCTGTAAACTAGGCTTCCCGGCGGGGGCGCCCCGCGCCTCCTACAGGTCTTAGCTGAGGAGCTGCTTCCCTGAGCTGGGGCTGTGGAAGGGAGTCCAGACACTCAATGGCAGGCCCCAACCACCTGCACACGTCTCTGCTGGGGAGGAGAGCACTAGGGAAATGACGTCTGTCAGGCACTTTCTGGGCGCTCACCGAGTCAGCCTCCGCGTGTGTGGGGCTGTAGACCCCAGCCAGGGGCCTTGAGAGCCTTGTGCTCTCCGTGCTGTGCTGAGTCTGGGCGATCAAGCAACCGCTGGAGGAGCCCTGTAGTTGCCCTCCCATTGCATCTAATAGATCCCTCACTGCTGGAACGCTTAGCAGTGTGCAACCCACTGGCAACTAAGCCCTCCACAAGAACGCCTGGAGACTAAGTGCAAAGGTAATGCAGGAGTGGAGCTGAGGCCAGGAAGGCGCCAGTAGCATCTCGCAGTCTCACGCAGCCTGCTCCTTCCTGGACTGGAAGCCTAGCCACGAGGCATGTCTGGGCAAGGCAGGCCCAGGGCAAAGCAGCCTCACGCCAGCAACTCTGCCCGATCGGGCCTCTGAGCGGAACTGGAGCTCTGCCTTACTGGAGGCGCTCTCGGCTCCGCCCAAGCAGTGATTGCAGCCGCACGCATCTGGGCTGCCTCCTCTTCTCCCAAGGAGGGTCGCTCCCCGCATGCTGTGCACTAGGCTTCCAGGCGGGGGCGCCACGCGCTTCCTTCAGGTCTTGGCTGAGGAGCTTCTTCCATGAGCTGGGGCTGTGGACGGGAGCCCAGACATGCAGGGGCAGGCCCAAACCACCTGCACATTTCTCTGCTGGGGTTGGGATCCAGAGGGAAATGACGTCTGTCAGGCACCTTCTGGGCGCTCACCGAGTCAGTCTCCGCGTGTGTGGGGCTGCAGACCTCAGCCAGGGGCCCTGTGAGCCTTGTGCTCTCCATGCTGTGCTGAGTCTGGGCGGTCAACCAACCGCTGGAGGCGCCCTGCAGTTGCACTCCCATTGCCTCTAATAGAGCCCTCACTGCTGGAGCGCTTGGCAGTGTGCAAACCACCGGCAACTAAGCCCTCCTCAAGAACGCCTGGGGACTAGGTGCAAAGGCAAGGCAGGAGCGGAGCTGAGGCCAGGAAGGTGCCAGGATCATCTCCCAGTCTCACGCAGCCTGCTCCTTCCTGGTCTGGAAACCTAGCCGCGAGTCAAGTCTGGACAAGGTTCGCCCAGGGCAGAGCAGCCTCACGCCAGCAACTCTGCCAGATCGGGCCTCTGAGCAGAGCTGGAACTCTGCCGTAATGGAGGCGCACTCGGCTCTGGCAAAGCAGTGAATGCAGCCGCACACAGCAGGGCTGCCTTCTCTTCTCCCGAGGAGGCTCGCTTCCCAAATGCTGTAAACTAGGCTTCCAGGCGGGGCCCCCTGCTCCTCCTACAGGTCTTGGCTCAGGAGCTGCTTCCCTGAGCTGGGGCTGTGGACGGGAGCCCAGACACGCAGGGGCAGGCCCAAACCACCTGCACACGTCTCTGCTGGACAGGAGAGCACTAGGGAAATGACGTCTGTCAGGCACCTTCTAGGCGCTCACCGAGTCAGCCTCCGCGTGTGTGGGGCTGCACACCCCATCCAGGGGCCCTGTGAGCCTTGTGCTCTCCGTGTTGTGCTGAGTCTGGGCGGTCAAGCAACCGCTGGAGGAGCCCTGCAGTTGCCCTCCCATTGCCTCTAATAGAGCCCTCACTGCTGGAGCGCTTGGAAGTGTGCAACCCACCGGCAACTAAGCCCTCCACAAGAACGCCTGGGGACTAGGTGCAAAGGTACGGCAGGAGTGGAACTGAGGCCAGGAAGGTGCCAGTAGCATCTCCCAGTCTCGCGCAGCCTGCTCCTTCCTGGACTGGAAACCTAGCTGCGAGGCAAGTCTGAGCAAGGCTCGCCCAGGGCAGATCAGCCTCACGCCAGCAACTCTGCCAGATTGGGACACAGAGCAGAGCTGGAGCTCTTCCGTACTGGAGGCGCACTCGCTCCGCCAAAGCAGTGTATGCAGCCGCACACAGCAGGGCTGCCTTCTCATCTCCCGAGGAGGCTCGCTTCCCGCAAGCTGTAAACTAGGCTTCCAGGCGTGGCCCCCTGCGCCTACCACAGGTCTTGGCTTAGGAGCTGCTTCCCTGAGCTGGGGCTGTGGACAGGAGCGCAGACACGAAGGGGCAGGCCCCAAACACCTGCACACGTCTCTGCTGGGGAGAAGAGCACTAGGGAAATGACGTCTGTCAGGCACTTTCTGGGCGCTCACCGAGTCAGCCTCCGCGTGTGTGGGGCTGCAGACCCCAGGCAGGGGCCCTGTGAGCCTTGTGCTCTCCGTGCTGTGCTGAGTCTGGGCGGTCAATCAACCGCTGGAGGAGCCCTGCAGTTGCCCTCCCATTGCCTCTAATAGAGCCCTCACTGCTGGAGCGCTTGGCAGTGTGCAACCCACCGGCAACTTAGCCCTCCACAGGAACGCCTGGGGACTAGGTGCAAAGGCAAGGCAGGAGTGGAGCTGAGGCCAGGAAGGCGCCAGGAGCATCTCCCAGTCTCGCGCAGCCTGCTCCTTCCTGAACTGGAAGCCTAGCCGCGAGGCAAGTCTGGGCAAGGCTCGCCCAGGGCAGAGCAGCCTCACGCCAGCAACTCTGCCAGATCGGGTCTCTGAGCAGAGCTGGAACTCGGCAGTCCTGGAGGCGCACTCGGCTCCGCCAAAGCAGTGAATGCAGCCGCACACAGCAGGGCTGCCTCCTCTTCTCCCTAGGAGGCTCGCTTCCCCGCATGCTGTAAACTAGGCTTCCAGGCGGTGCTCCCTGCGCCTCACACAGGTCTTGGCTGAGGAGCTGCTTCCCTGAGCTGGGGCTGTGGACGGGAGCCCAGACACGCAGGGGCAGGACCAAACCACCTGCACACGTCTCTGCTGGGGAGGAGAGCACTAGGGAAATGACGTCTGTCAGGCACCTTCTGGGCGCTAACCGAGTCAGCCTCCGCGTGTGCGGGGCTGCAGACCCCAGCCAGGGGCCCTGTGAGCCTTGTGCTCTCCGTGCTGTGCTGAGGCTGGGCGGTCAAGCAACCGCTGGAGGAGCCCTGCAGTTGCCCTCCCATTGCCTCTAATAGAGCCCTCACTGCTGGAGCGTTTGGCAGTGTGCAACCCACCGGCAACTAAGCCCTCCACAAGAACGCCTGGGGACTAGGTGCAAAGGCAAGGCAGGAGTGGAGCTGAGGCCAGGAAGGCGCCAGTAGCATCTCCCAGTTTCGCGCAGCCTGCTCCTTTCGGGACTGGAAGCCTAGCCGCGAGGCAAGTCTGGGCAAGGCTCGCCAAGGGCAGACAGCCTCTCACCAGCACTCTGCCAGATCGGGCCTCTGAGCAGAGCTGGAGCTCTGCCGTACTGGAGGCGCACTCGGCTCCGCCCAAGCAGTGATTGCAGCCGCACGCATCTGGGCTGCCTCCTCTTCTCCCAAGGAGGCTCGCTTCCCGCAAGCTGTGCACTAGACTTCCAGGCGGGGGCGCCCCGCGCGTCCTACAGTTCTTGCCTGAGGAGCTGCTTCCCTGAGCTGGGGCTGTGGACGGGAGCCCAGACACGCAAGGGCAGGCCCCAACCACCTGCACACGTCTCTGCTGGGGAGGAGAGCACTAGGGAAATGACGTCTGTCAGGCACCTTTTGGGCGCTCACCGAGTCAGCTTCCGCGTGTGTGGGGCTGCAGACCCCAGCCAGGGGCCCTGTAAGCCTTGTGCTCTCCATGCTGTGCTGAGTCTGGGCGGTCAAGCAATCGCTGGAGGAGCCCTGCAGTTGCCCTCCCATTGCCTCTAATAGAGCCCTCACTGCTGGAGCGCTTGGCAGTGTGCAACCCACGGGCAATTAAGCCCTCCAGAAGAAAGCCTGGGGACTAGGTGCAAAGGCAAGGCAGGAGTGGAGCTGAGGCCAGGAAGGCACCAGTAGCATCTTCCCGTCTCGCGCAGCCTGCTCCTTCCTGGACTGGAAGCCTAGCCGCGGCAAGTCTGGGCAAGGCTCGACTAGGGCAGAGCAGACTCACCCCAGCAACTCTACCAGATCGGGCCTCTGAGCAGAGCTGGAGCTCTGCCGTACTTGAGGCGCTCTCGGCTCCGGCAAAGCAGTGAACGCAGCCGCACCCAGCAGGGCTACCTTCTCTTCTCCTGAAGAGGCTCGCTTCCCGCATGATGTGCACTAGGTTTGCAGGCGGGGGCGCCCCGCGCTTCCTACAGGTCAAGGCTGAGGAGCTGCTTCCCTGAGCTGGGGCTGTGGACGGGAGCCCAGACACGCAGGGGCAGGCCCCAACCACCTGCACTCATCTCTGCTGGGGAGGAGAGCACTAGGGAAATGACGTCTGTCAGGCACCTTCTGGGTGCTCACCTAGTCAGCCTCCGCGTGTGTGGGGCTGCAGACCCCAGCCAGGGGTCCTGTGAGCCTTGTGCTCTCCGCGCTGTACTGAGTCTGGGCGGTCAAGCAACCGTAAGAATAGACTTCCAGTTGAACTCACTTTGCCTCTAATAGAGCCCTCACTGCTGGAGCGCTTGGCAGTGTGCAACCCACGGGCAATTAAGCCCTCCAGAAGAAAGCCTGGGGACTAGGTGCAAAGGCAAGGCAGGAGTGGAGCTGAGGCCAGGAAGGCGCCAGTAGCATCTCCCAGTATCGCGCAGCCTGCTCCTTCCTGGACTGGAAGCCTAGCCGCGAGGCAAGTCTGGGCAAGTCTCCCAGGGCAGAGCAGCCTCACGCCAGCAACTCTGCCAGATCGGGCCTCTGAGCAAAGCTGGAGCTCTGCCGTACTGGAGGCCCACTCGGCTCCGCCAAAGCAGTGAATGCAGCCGCACGCATCTGGGCTGCCTCCTCTTCTCCCAAGGAGGCTAGCTTCCTGCGTGCTGTGCACTAGGCTTCCTGGCGGGGGCGCCCTTCGCCTCCTACAGGTCTTGGCTGAGGAGCTGCTTTCCTGAGCTGGGGCTGTGTTCGGGAGCCCAGACACGCAGGGGCAGGCCCCAACCACCTGAACACGTCTCTGCTGGGGAGGAGAGCACTAGGGAAATGACGTCGGTCATGGACCATCTGGGCGCTCACCCAGTCAGCCTCCGTGTGTGTGGGGCTGCAGACCTCAGCCAGGGGCCCTGTGAGCCTTGTGCTCTCCGTCCTGTGCTGAGTCTGGGCGGTCAAGCAACCGCTGGAGGAGCCCTGCAGTTGCCCTCCCATTGACTCTAATAGAGCCCTCACTGCTGGAGCGCTTGGCAGTGTGCAACCCACCGGCAACTAAGCCCTCTACAGGAACGCCTGGGGACTAGGTGCAAAGGCAAGGCAGGAGTTGAGCTGAGGCCAGGAAGGCGCCAGTAGCATCTCCCAGTCTCGCGCAGCCTGCTCCTTCCTGGACTCGAAACCTAGCCGCGAGGCAAGTCTTGGCAAGGCTCGCCCAGGGCAGAGCAGCCTCACGCCAGCAACTCTGCCAGATCGGGCCTCTGAGCAGAGCTGGAGCTCTGCCGTACTGGAGGCGCACTCGGCTCCGCCAAAGCAGTGAATGCAGCCGCACACAGCAGGGCTGCCTCCTCTTCTCCCGAGGAGGCTCGCTTCCCGCATGCTGTAAACTAGGCTTCCAGGCGGCGCTCCCTGCGCCTCCCACAGGTCTTGGCTCAGGAGCTGCTTCCCTGAGCTCGGGCTGTGGACGGGAGCCCAGATACGCAGGGGCAGGCCCCAACCACCTGCACACGTCTCTGCTGGGGAGGAGAGCACTAGGGAAATGACGTCTGTCAGGCCCCTTCTGGGCGCTCACTGAGTCAGCCTCCGCATGCGTGGGGCTGCAGACCCCAGCCAGGGGCCCTGTGAGCCCTGTGCTCTCCGTGCTGTGCTGAGTCTGGGCGGTCAATCAACCGCTGGAGGAGCCCTGCAGTTGCCCTCCCATTGCCTCTAATAGAGCCCTCACTGCTGGAGCGCTTGGCAGTGTGCAACACACCGGCAACTAAGCCCTCCACAAGAACGCCTGGGGACTAGGTGCAAAGGCAAGGCAGGAGTGGAGCTGAGGCCAGGAAGGCGCCAGTATCATCTCCCAGTCTCACGCAGCCCGCTCCGTTCTGGACTGGAAGCCTAGCTGCGAGGCAAGTCTGGGCAAGGCTCGCCCAGGGCAGAGCAGCCTCATGCCAGCACTCTGCCAGATCGGGCGTCTGAGCAGAGCTGGAACTCTGCCGTAGTGGAAGCGCACTCGGCTCCGCCCAAGCAGTGATTGCAGCCGCAGGCATCTGGGCTGCCTCCTCTTCGCCCAAGGAGGCTCGCTTCCCGCATGCTGTGCACTAGACTTCCAGGCGGGGGCGCACCGCGCGTCCTACAGGTCTTGCCTGAGGAGCTGCTTCCCTGAGCTGGGGCTGTGGACGGGAGCCCAGACACGCAGGGGCAGGCCCCAACCACCTGCACACGTCTCTGCTGGGGAGGAGAGCACTAGGGAAATGACGTCTGTCAGGCACCTTCTGGGCGCTCACCGAGTCAGCCTCCGCGTGTGTGGGGCTGCAGACCCCAGCCAAGGGCCCTGTGAGCCTTGTGCTCTCCGTGCTGTGCTGAGTCTGGGCGGTCAAGCAATCGCTGGAGGAGCCCTGCAGTTGCCCTCCCATTGCCTCTAATAGAGCCCTCACTGCTGGAGCGCTTGGCAGTGTGCAACCCACGGGCAATTAAGCCCTCCAGAAGAAAGCCTGGGGACTAGGTGCAAAGGCAAGGCAGGAGTGCAGCTGAGGCCAGGAAGGTGCCAGTAGCATTTCCCAGTCTCGCGCAGCCTGCTCCTTCCTGGACTGGAAGCCTAGCCGCGAGGCAAGTCTGGGCAAGGCTCGCCCAGTGCAGAGCAGCCTCACGCCAGCAACTCTGCCAGATCAGGCCTCTGAGCAGAGCTGGAGCTCTGCCGTACTCGAGGCGCACTCGGCGCCGCCAAAGCAGTGAATGCAGCCGCACACAGCAGGGCTGCCTTCTCTTCTCCCGAGGAGGCTCGCTTCCCAAATGCTGTAAACTAGGCTTCCAGTCGGGGCCCCCTGCGCCTCCCACAGGTCTTGGCTCAGGAGCTGCTTCCCTGAGCTGGGGTTGTGGACGGGAGCCCAGACACGCAGGGGCAGGCCCAAACCACCTGCACACGTCTCTGCTGGGGAGGAGAGCACTAGGGAAATGACGTCTCTCAGGCACCTTCTGGGCGCTCACGGAGTCAGCCTCCGCGTGTGTGGGGCTGCAGACCCCAGCCAGGGACCCTGTGCGCCTTGTGCACTCCGTGCTGTGCTGAGTCTGGGCGGTCAAGCAACCGCTGGAGGAGCCCTGCAGTTGCCCTCCCATTGCCTCTAATAGAGCCCTCACTGCTGGAGCGCTTGGCAGTGTGCAACCCACCGGCAACTAAGATCTCCACAAGAACACCTGGGGACTAGGTGCAAAGGCAAGGCAGGAGTGGAGCTGAGGCCAGGAAGGCACCAGTAGCATCTCCCAGTCTCGCGCAGCCTGCTCCTTCCTGGACTGGAAGCCTAGCCGCGAGGCAAGTTTGGGCAAGGCTCGCCCAGGGCAGAGCAGCCTCACGCCAGCAACTCTGTAAGATCGGGCCTCTGAGCGGAGCTGGAGCTCTGCCGTACTGGAGGCGCACTAGGCTCCGCCAAAGCAGTGAATGCAGCCGCACACAGCAGGGCTGCCTTCTCTTCTCCCGAGGAGGCTCGCTTCCCGCATGCTGTAAACTAGGCTTCCAGGCGGGGCCCCCTGCGCCTCCCACAGGTCTTGGCTCAGGAGCTGCTTCCCTGAGCAGGGGCTGTGGACGGGAGCCCAGACCCGCAGGGGCAGGCCCAAACCACCTGCACACGTCTCTGCTGGGGAGGAGAGCACTAGGGAAATGACGTCTGTCAGGCACCTTCTGGGCGCTCACCGACTCAGCCTCCTCGTGTGTAGGGCTGCAGACCCCAGCTAGGGGCCCTCTGAGCCTTGTGCTCTCCGTGCTGTGCTGAGTCTGGGCGGTCAAGCAACCGTAAGAATAGACTTCCAGTTGCCCTCACTTTGCCTCTAATAGAGCCCTCACTGCTGGAGCGCTTGGCAGTGTGCAACCCACCGGCAACTTAGCCCTCCACAAGAACGCCTGGGAACTAGGTGCAAAGGCAAGGCAGGAGTGGAGCTGAGGCCAGGAAGGCGCCAGTAGCATCTCCCAGTATCGCGCAGCCCGCTCCTTTCTGGACTGGAAGCCTAGCCTCGAGGCAAGTCTGGGCAAGGCTCGCCCAGGGCAGAGCAGCCCCACGCCAGCACTCTGCCAGATCAGGCCTCTGAGCAGAGCTGGAGCTATGCAGTATTGGAGGCGCACTCGGCTCCGCCCAAGCAGTGAATGCAGCCGCACGCAGCCAGGCTGCCTTCTCTTCTCCCGAGGAGGCTCGCTTCCCTCATGCTGTGCACTAGGCTTCCAGGCGGGGGCGCCCCGCGCCTCCTACAGGTCTTGGCTGAGGAGCTGCTTCCCTGAGCTGGGGCTGTGGTCGGGATCCCAGACACGCAGGGGCAGGCCCCAACCACCTGCACACGTCTCTGCTGGGGAGGAGAGCACTAGGGAAATGACGTCTGTCAGGCACCTTCTGGGCGCTCGCGGAGTCAGCCTCCGCGTGTGTGGGGCTGCAGACCCCAGCAAGGGGCCCTGTGAGTCTTTTGCTCTCCGTGCTGTGCTGACTCTGGGTGGTCAAGAAACTGCTCGAGGAGCCCTGCAATTGCCCTCCCCTTCCCTCTAATAGAGCCCTCATTGCTGGAGCGCTTGGTAGTGTGCAACCCACCGGCAACTAAGCCCTCCACAAGAACGCCGGGGGACTAGGTGCAAAGGCAAGGAAGGAGTGGAGCTGAGGCTAGGAATGCGCCAGTAGTATCTCGCAGTCTCGCGCGGCCTGCTCCTTCCTGGACAGGAAGCCTAGCTGCGAGGTAAGTTTGGACAAGGCTCGCCCAGGGCAGAGCAGCCTCACGCCAGGAACTCTGCCACATCGGGACTCTGAGCAGAGCTGGAGCTCTGCCTTACTCGAGGCGCACTCGGCTCCGCCCAAGCAGTGATTGCAGCCGCACGCAGCAGAGCTGCCTCCTCTTCTCCCGAGGAGGCTCTCTTCTCGCATGCTGTGCTCTAGGCTTCCAGGCGGGGTAGCCCTGCGCCTCCTACAGGTCTTGGCTCAGGGCCTGATTCCCTGAGCTGGGGCTGTGGACGGGAGCCCAGACACGCAGGGGCAGGCCCCAACCACCTGCACACGTCTCTGCTGGGGAGGAGAGCGCTAGGGAAACTACGTCTGTCAGCCACCTTCTGGGCGCTCACGGATTCAGCCCCCGGTGTGTGGGGCTGCAGACTGCAGCCAGGGGCCCTGGAAATCTTGTGCTCTCCGCGCTGTGCTGAGTCTGGGAGGCCAAGCTACAGCTGGAGAAGCCCTGCAGTTGCCTTTCCCTTCCCTCTGACAGAGCTCGTATTGCTGGATCCCTTGGCCATGTGTCACTCACTATCCCCTAACCGCGAGTCCAAACTACGAACTCCACCCTGACTTCAAAACCCTATATCCCGAACCCAGAAACCGAATCCCGAGCTCCAGTCTCCAAACCGAGAACCTGAACCCTATCCCAACCCCGAACCCAAACACCGACCCCTAAATCCCAAACCCAAAGTCCATTCTCTAAAGCAAAACCCCAAAGCGCGAACCTCTAACCCTCAGCCGAACCCCATACCCCAAACCCCAAGCCCATAGTCAGAACCAGAAACCCCAAACTCCGAACCCCAAACCCCTAACCCAAACACCAAACCGTGTACCCCAACCCTTATACCGAATCCAAATCTCGAACCCCAAGGACCGAACTTCCAACCTGAATCAGGATCCCCTAACCCAAACCCCTAGCTGAACCCCTAATCCAAACCCGAAAACCAAGCACCAAACCCCTAACCCATAACCTGAACTGCAAACCCCTACCTTAAAACACCAACCCCAATCACTAACCCCTAACCTGATCAGCGAACCCCTAAACCGAACCCCAATCCATGAATCCCGAACCTTGAGCCCCAAACCCCAAACCCCAAAGCCTGATGCCAAACCCAAAGCGCTAACCTCTAAACTGAATCGAAACCCCAAAACCTAAACCCTTGACCCCAAACTCCTAACTCATACCCCAAAGTCCAAACTGCAAAACCCTAACCGGAACCCCATACCCCAAACAATGAACCACGTACCCCAAACCCCGAACCACATACCCCAAACATGGAACCCGAACCCCAAACCCCATACCCTGAATCCGAACCCCTATCCCAACTGCAAACCCCAAACCCCGAACCGGGAACCCCAAACCCCTAAACCGAACCGTGAACCCCTAACCCTAACCCGAACCCGAACCCTAACCCGAGCCCCAAACCCCAAACCCAAACCCCGACCCCCATACCCCAAACCGCAAACACTGATCCACGTAGCCCAAACCCCGAATCCATAACTCGAACCCCGAACCCCAAATCCAGAACCCAAACCCCGAACCCCAAACCGCTAACCCGAACCCCAAACCTAAACCCAAACCCAAACCGCACAGCCCTAATCCCTTACTGGAACCGCAAACCCCTAAACCGAACCCTAAACCCTGAACCAAAACCCCTAACCTGTACCCCACACCCCACACCCCGAACCCAAACCCAAACCCCTAACCCCAATCGCAAACCCCTAACCTGAACCCCAAAGCCCAACCGCGAACACCGAAACTGAACCCTAAAACCCGAAACCCAACCCCCAAAACCCAAACCTCCAAACCCAAACTCCAAACCCCTAACCCGAACCCCAAACCCCAAACCCCTAACCGGAACCCCAAACCTCAAACCCCAAACCGCACACCCCAAACCCCTAAGCCAAACCCCAAACCGCCAACCCCTAACTCCTAACCCGAACAGCGAAACTCTAAACTGCACCTCACACCCCCAACCCCAAACCATGAACCCAAACCCCCGAACCCCAAACCCCAAACCTCAAATCTCGACCCCCGAAACACAAACCTCACATACTGAACCCCTAATCGGAACCTCGAACCCCAATCCCCGAACCCCAAACCCACATCCCAAAACCCCCAAACCCCAACCCTGAACCCAAATCCCAAACCCATAACAGGAACCCCAAATCGCGAACCCCTGACCCAAATCCCAAACTCCAAACCCCAAACCCCTAAACCGCGAACCCCTAACCCGAACTGAGAACCCCTAACCCGAACCCCAAACCCCAAACCCTAACCGCGAACCCCTAACCCAAACCCCAAACCGAAACCGCGAACCCCAAACCCCAAACCCTAACCGCGAACCCCTAACCCAAACCCCATACCCCAAACCCAAACCGCGAAGCCCAAACCCCAAACCCCTAACCCGAATCCCAAACCCAAAACCCTTAACCCCAATCCCAAACCCCCAACCCAAACCACAAACCCCAAACCCCTAACCCTAACCTCAAACCCCAAACCCGAACTGTGAACCCCTAACCCAAACCAAGAACCCCTAACCTGATCCCCAAACCCCAAACCCCAAACCCTTAACCCGATCCTCAAATCCCAAACCCGAACCGCGAACCCCTCACCCGAACCCCAAATCCCAAGCCCCTATGCTGGACCTTGAACCCCTAATCGGAACCCCAAACCCCAAACTAGAACCGCGAAGCCCTAACCCCAAACCCTGAACTCCAAACCCCAAACATGAACCGCGTACTGCAAACCCGAACCCTGAACTCTAACCCGAACCCGAATCCAAACCCTAAGAAGAGAGGGGATTCCCCGAACCCGAACTCTGAACCTGAACCCTAACAAGTTTAGGGGATGCCGGAATCGTAACCCTAACCCTCACAATAAAACTCTAAAGTAAAAAGAAACTTTTCTGCCCTAAGCCCCGCCCCTTGCGGTCCCCCACCCTAAAGGCAGAAGAGATAAGCCTGGGCTTGGACTTCTGACGCACGGAGCCGGATTGCCTGTTTACTTGGCTGTCCACCTAACCGCTATGCTACCCAGATTCACGGGGTTAGATGTTGCTCCCAGGCACTCTTCAAGCCTCGGCCCACCAGGGCAGGCTAATAAAGCACTATGGGCCCTATTAGCGCTCACTTTAAGCCATATCCCTAACACTAATGCCAACCCTAACTGTAACCCGAACCCTGACCCTGACCTGAACCCTAACCCAAATCCAAACTATAAGAAGAGGGGGGTCCCCGAATTCTAACCCTAACCCCGAACCCGAACCTGAACCCTAACAAGTGGGCGGGTTGCCCGAACCCTAACCCTAAACATAACAATAAACCTCTAAAATAAAAATAAACTTTTCTAGTCTAAGCCCCGCCTCTTGCGATCCCCCGCCCCCTAAGAGCAAAAGGGTAACGTTGGAGACTTGAACTCCTGACTTACAGGCCACAGTCTGCCTGCTCCCCAGCCTGCCTAACCGCTACGCTACAGAGGCTTCCTGTTACTAACAGCGCTCCCGGGCCCTCTTCAAGCCTCTGCCCGCCAGGGTCTGGTTCTGTAGAATATCATGGCTGTCCTAGGTCATCTTTGCTTTCTGTAGTCATAGTTTTATCCCAAAATCATAGACAGATCAGCTGAGAAAAAGCTTGGATTGTCTCGGTGGGGTGGATTTGCTTGTCCTGTGTTTCACCTGGAGGCAGTCGCGGTCCCGCCCGCCCGTCCTGGAAGGGGGCGTGGGGGCGGGGCGCACCGTGCGCGCGTCGGGGGCGGGGCGAACCTGGGCGGCTGGTCAGGGGCGCGGCTCACGTGAGCGGGTCTGGGGCGGGATGACCATGGCGGCGCGTCGGGGCCAGGGGTTCCCGGTTGTGCTCTCAGGGCTCGCCATCGCAGCTGGGAATGCTCGTTTCGTGGGCTCCTGGGTCCCCGTCGATCGGCAGCCAGCGAGCAGAGCGGAGGGCTGTGGACCACAGGTAAGGGAACTCGGACTCGGCGGAGCAGGGAACCATGTATTCTGCCCTCTTTGTTTGCAGTCTCGGAGCCGACTAACATGGCGGTCGCAGAAAAGCCTCGCCTTTGGGGCCAACGGTTTTACCGCTTTACCCCTTTGCATAAAGCTCAGACCCGCGCGGTTTTCCCAAGCAGCTTAGTGTATTGCTTCCTAAAGGCCTGGAGAGGATACCAGGCAGGAAGGCCAGGGGTCTCCAGACAGAGAAAATAGACTGCAAGTGTCAGACGTTTTTTTCTCTCTCTTAAGAGGCAGGAGGAGACAAAACAGTGTTGCATTTTTTTTCTCCATCTTGATACAAATTTAAAAGGAGGTTTCTCGGAAAATTCTCTGTTGCCATGACAACTCCTGGCTCCACCTGAATTTAACTTTTCTCAAACCTTGAACTAAGCAATGCCTTTTTCTTATGGAAATGTTTGTCTTAAGGTATGGAAATGTTTGTCTTAAGTTATGTTAATGTACTATTTACCCAAGGCTCTGTCTTCAGGTCAGTTCCCCCTAAAGGCTCAGAAACGACTTGACAAACCAGTATGTTTACTCATACCTTGTTCTCTTAATCTATGTGAATGAAACTATATATTTGCTTGGAAATCTGCCTTTCTTCAAGATTCATGTCCATCATTTTATGGCCTGGGACGACTCATCTGCTGCCAGTGTTATCTCAATGCATGCTGTGGGTGAGGGGCCTGGTGCCATTCTCTGAGACATTGTCTTTTCTTTCATGCTAGTGGCTGTATAACATCTGGCTAAAGACTAGCAGGGGGTCCTCTTTCTTCCCCCTTTTAATGTCTACGTCAGCAGCTCTCTCGATCTCTTTTATACTTTAATAAAACTTTATAACAGAAAACCTCTGAGCCATCAAGCTTCGTCACTTGCCCTGGATTGAATTCTCCTCTGGAGGCCAAGAATGCTGGCATCTTTTGTGGTTTAGCAACCACCTTTCAGCCTTTTGTAATTCATATTGAATCTTCATTTCAGATTGAAGATGCATTCCACGGTATTGCCAACTGAAGTCTTCTCATCGCTATGGAGTATCTGTCCATGTCTTTAGGGTATTTTTCAGCAATCATGTATCATTTGCAGTGTGCCAGTCTTGTCATCCTCATTCTGTCCATAGCAAAGTCTTTTATTAATGTTGACATGATTGAAAGGGAATTGTTTGTTTAACTTCCTTTTCAGATTGTTATTTGCTGGTGTATACAGATAACACTGTGTCATCGTTCATTTTTATCAGTTTGGACAGCTTGATAGTTGTCTTTAATTTCTTTAATTTCTCATAATTTAAGATGACCCTGGCTCATATTTTTACAGTCTCACCCCTAGTCTCAGTCATTTCTTCAAAGAACTGTCCCTTTTTTTTAACATTACATTATTTTTGACTGTGCTGGGTCTTTATTGCTAGTTTGTCTAGTTGTAGTGAGCAGAGGCAACCCTCTAGTTGCTGTGCCATGGCTTCTCATTGCAGTGCTTTCTCTGTTTGCAGAACTTGGGCTCTGGAGCATGCAAACTTCAAGAGTTGTTCAAAGGCTTCGTTGTCCGTGGGCGTGTGGAATCTTCTACACAGGGATTGAACCCGTGTTCCCTGCATCGGTAGGCAGATTCTTTACCACCGGGCCATCGGAGATGTTTTCTGTTCCCTTTTATTAGAGAATGATATTTAAAACATACATGTAGGAGCTCAATATGCTCAGCTGACAATACATGGATATATATATACATGTATTCCAGCTCACCTTTGAACATATTCAGTTAAAGGTAATTTGTGATGATGTCTCCAGCCTGATCCACCACGACATGGACATTGTAACGTGTCCTTTTGTTTATCTGTAACTTTGCATTCCAATGGTAAGATACCTGGCTTCCACCGCTTGTCATACACAGAATTCAGTGCTTGTCCCACGTGGTTACTGAAAAAAAAACTGTCAGATTGTCTTTCAAAGGGGGCTCTGCGTGCATGGCACCAGTATCTTGAGGATGTTTTTGTATGATAGTTTACTATCTGTATACCCTCAGTGGCCAGGTGTCTATTTCAGTCGCTACCAATTATGAATGGGCTTGTTTGCTCTAGTGTTCTTGGACAATTCGAGTACAGTTTCTTTGTCAGATATGCCTTTTTTTAGGAAAAGAGTTTTATTTATTGTTGGCTGTGTTGCATCTTTGTGTGTGGGCTTTTCTCTAGTTTTGGTGAGCATGGGCCATAACTAGTGGTTTGCAGGCTTCTCACTGCAGTGTCTCCTCTTGTTGAGGGGCACAGGCTCACGGGCTTCAGTGGCTGCAGCATGTGAACTCAGCATCGTGGCTTCCAGGATCTAGAGCACAGGCTCGGCAGTTGTGGCACACAGACTCCATTGGATGTGGGATCTTCCCATCCTAGGGATCGCACATGCATCTCCAGCACTGGCAGGTGGATTCTTTACTATGGAACCACCAGGGCATATTTTAGATTTTCATTTTCCACACATGTATCTAGTGAAAGAGGCCAGGATCAAGAGGCATGGCAGCTGGGAATCCTCAGCCACAGCTCTGGTGTGCTATCCAAAGCTCTGGGGCCTTTGGTGAGCACCTCAGCTTCCCTGGGACTGTTTCCTGCCATCAGAAATGCCCTGCTTTTGGACTGTAGCCCACCAAGCTCCTCTGTCCCTGGAATTTCTGAGACCAGAGTACTGCAGGTGGTGCCATTTCCTTCTCTGCTGCTGCTGCTGTGTCGCTTCAGTCGTGCCTGACTGTGCGTGACCCCATAGACAGCAGCCTACCAGGCTCCTCTGTCCCCGGGATTCTCCAGGCCAGAACCCTGGAGTGGGCTGCCATGTCCTTCTCCAGTTCAGGAAAGTGAAAAGTGAAAGTGAAGTCACTCAGTGAAGTCGTGTCCGACTCTTAGTGACCCCGGGGTTGCAGCCTACCAGGCTCCTCTGTCCATGGGATTCTCCAGGCAATGGTACTGGAGCGGCTGCCATTGCCATTTCCTTCTCTACAAGATAGCGTTTTGAAGATATTTTCTCCTGGATATTGCTTTTGATGAAGGAAGGGGGATCCCTTCCAGGGCTTGAGAGTGAGTTCTTGTCTGACACTGGGCAATGAGTTGTCTGAGGAGAGGAGTGCTGTCCAAGCGAGAGGCTTTATTGGGAAGGGCTGCCGGGGTGGAGGGCAGGAGGGTGAGGGAAACGGAGAGAACCACTCTGTCACGTGGCTCACAGTCTCAGGTTTTATGGTCATTGGGTTCATTTCTGGTTTGTCTCTTGCCAGGCATTCTGAATTGGGATCCTTCTTGTGGGCACACCCACCACTCAGCCGAGATGGATTCCAGTGAAGTGGATCCTGGGAGGTTGGTAGGACCTCTGAAGTGGAGCCTCCCATCACCTGACCTCTCCAGAATTCTGCTTGGTGGTAGCTTGTTCGTTCCTTGTTCCTTCCCAGGACCTCCTATTGTAAGATGACTCCTGCAAGTGTTTTCTTTTCTCTGTTGCCTGGCCAGGGTGGGTGGTCCGTGGTTCATTTAACCGTTTGTTTTTGGTTCTCTCGAGTAAGGTCCTCCACAGGGTAAATGTATGAAATGATAAAAGGCAATGTTTTAAATAATTTATATTCATAATTTGGTAAGTTGGCTTTTTTTGTGTATGTTAGACCTGATCACCAGACCAAAGTTCATGTAGAACTTTTGTAGTTTTCTAAAATTTCTATAGTTTTTAAAATGGAGTTACCTTGTTGCAAAGTTTGTGTTTATGTTCATATTTTTTTAAAGAGTTATTACTTTTTAGTTGATTGATCATTGCTTTACAATATTGGTTTGATTTGTCATGCATCCACATTAGGTGTACCTATGTCCTCTTGCTCTTGAATCTCCCTCTCACTTCACACCCATTCCCACCTCTCTAGGTCACTACAGAGCCCCAGTTTGAGTTCCCTGAATCATACAGCAAATTCCCATTGGTTGTCTATTTACAAATGTTGGTGTACCTGCATCCATGCTGCGCTCTCCATTCATCTCACCCTCTCCTTCTTGTTCCCCACCCTTGTCTGTAAATCTGTTCTCCATGTCTGGATCTCCATTGCTGCTCTGTGAACAGACTCGCCAGTACCATCCTTCTAGATTCCATGTTTTTCTCTCTTTGACTGACTCCCTCCCCTTTATTAGAACAGACTCAAATGTGTTCCTTTTTATGGCTGCATTCCATACAGGCTCTGATTGTTCCTTAGCCATGTTTTGCGGAGGGTCATGGGGCTATTCTGCTCCATTTCAGTTTGGGCTTCCAGTCTGAGTGCTCGCAGCAGAGCTGCTTCTGGGTGAGCCCTCTGAGGTCTGTGAGTGCCGGGCTGCCCGCTCTTCTCTTGTGGCCCGCAGGGGGCGCCAAACCCCCTTCTGACCCGCGGGCACAGGACGCTTTGCCTTTAGACTCTGCTCCGTGAGCAGCTGGCGGGAGCTTTGTCTCCTCAGGACCATCAGGGCTCAGGCTTCTGGATAACAGGGCTGCATCCAGGCTGAGAGGAGCAGGGTTGCCTCAGTGCCCACCAGCAGGGAGGCGCTGCCAGAGCGAAAAATGAGGACCGAGTAGACGTTTCTTGTGTCCAGCTGAGGGCTGACTGGAAGTCCATCTCAGAGGACTCAGGGGGAAAGAGCTCCGTGTGCAAAACGGTGGGTTTTTAGTTAGACTTGCGTTAGATGATGTAGAGGATGAACACTGATGTTCTTCCGTGTAGGTGGCCGTTTTCCTGTCACTGTTTCTTGAGAAGACTGTCCTTTCCTCTTTGCTCGTTCCTGGTTTGATTTTCAGGAATTGACCATGTACATGTGGGTTCGTTTCTGGGCTCTCTCTTCTCTCCTGGAGTCCATGTGTCTGTGTTCCTGCCAGTTCCTCACTGTGGTGGTCACTCCAGCTCCGTGATGTAGTTTGAAGAGGGATAGGAAGATGCCTCCAGCTGTGTTCCTCTTTCTCAGAGTCTTTTTGGCCATTTAAGGTCCTGTTCAACATTAGCAGTCTAATATTAGGACTATTTCTATTTCTGTGAAAAATGCCATCGAATATTATTTTGTGATTGCAGTCACTGTATTTGTTGATGACTTTGGTTGGAATGGACCTTTTAATTCCTCATTGTTCCAGTGCATGATCGTGGGATAATTTTCTGTGTATTTGTGTTTTCTTTGGTTTCTTTATGAGTGCTTTCTAGTTTTCTGACTACTGGTCTTTCATGTTCTTGATTAAGTTTGTTGCTAGATGTTTTATTTAAGTGGGATTTTCTTAATTTTTTTTTCTGATTGTTATTAGTGTATAGAAATGCAAGTGATTTTTGGACTGTAAATGGTAGTATTTTATAGGATTGTAAATTGATCCGAAATGATTCAGCTTTACTGAATGTAGTCTAACAACTTTTTGTGAAGTTATGTGGAACATTTTATCTGTCAAATCTGTTTCTCCTGCAGTAGGTCATCCAGAGGACCCAAGACATGGTGGTTACTAATAGACTTCCCACAGTACTTCTTCATTCCACGTGGACTCCTTCAAGGGCAGTGAGCATCGCAGCTTCCCTTGAACTTCGTCTGGGTAAGTCTTGGCCTGTGTAAGAAAGTTTCCTGCCTGTCTACTCTAAATGTCTTTTGTGGTATTGGCATGGTTGTTTTGAAACCTAGTATACTTTCCAGTCATTTAAAATGTACAGAAAATGCCTAGCAATGGGAACAAGTGCTAGCATTTGCCACATCATCTAAAATACTCTCTGTGTTTTATCCAAAATGGGTACCTTCTGCAGAACCAGCACATAATCTCCAAAATCAGGAAATCATATGGTATCTACATTATAATGTAATCCACAGCCCCGCTTCCACTTTTAGCAATTGTTCAAGTGTATGAGTATATCTTTTGTTTCCATCTTCATCCTTTTTTCGTTATTTAGAGTGTTACCGAGATTTTCAGTTATTTGGACAAACTTGATGGATTGAAAGCAGACATGGTGAATAAGGGTTCTGGGTGGCCTTTCCTATATGGATTTTTTTTCACTGAAGATGGTTTTAATATTTCTTCCTGTTGTAACATGTATGAATCCTGCATTCTTTCTCCCCCCATAGTAATTAAAAATAAATAATATGCCATTTACCGTTTAGATATTTGTAAGCATACAGTGTTGTAGCAGACAACCTTTTCTTGTTTTGCAAACCAGTTTAATAATGTGCACCTTTTGCGTGCTTTGGAGAAACTCAGGAAACTGAGTCAGTGACTGAAATGGCCCAAGATATCACCTTAGATTCCACCTTCATCTAAAAACAAAACAGGCACTTCCTGGTGGTCCAGTGGCTGAGACTGGACACTCCCAAAGAAGGAGGCCCAGGTTCATTCCCTGATCCAAGAACTAGATCTCCCATGCCACAGTGGAGAATTTGCATGCTGTAGCTAAATATCTGGCTTGCCTCAATGAAGGTTGACCTGGTGCAGGCAAATTAAAAAAGAAACAAATATTTAAAAAATACAACCAAAGGAAAGGAAGGGTATGGTTGTTGTGCAGATTTATGGCTTAGCTTTCCCTATGGATAGAAAAGAAAAAAGAGTTTCAAAAGACTGTGTCTCATCCTTCTATCTGGCATATAGAGAGGATTCCTTTGAAATGAGATTTCTGTGGTAAATGTGACTCACAGAAGAGCTGTCTTGAACTTGGGTTTCAGAGACGATCATGTGTCCTCTAAACAATAAAAGTTAATTGGGTCCAACTAATTCTCATGCTGAGGTGGTATATTTTGTGGTAGCATTTGCTCCCCTTCACTTCGGATGTATCCCCATTTGTTTACACTGTCATCTACTGAAGACATCCTGATCTTTGAAAGTGTTTAGTTATTACAAGTAGAGATGTTGTATATAATCATGTGATACTTTTTTTCTGGACATGTTTTCAAAGCTGTTTAGTAAGTGCTAGACATGTAGTATTCAGATCACAGGTGAGCCTTGTTTAGCTGTGGAAAAATCCAGCTATGTTTCTCTGTGGCATGTGGGATCTTCTGGGGTAAGGGATCGAACTAGCGTGTCTTGCATTGTCAGGCAGATTCTTCACCACTGAGCCGCCGGAGAAGCTGTGCCCTACCCCCTTTTTTGAGTTTACTGGATCTAATAGGTGTGCAGTGCTACCTCCCTGTTATTTTAGTTTGTCATTTCCTCATGATATGTGATTTTGAGTCTTTTTGATAGGCTTATTTACTATCTTGATATTTCTGTAGGCCAGGTGTTTAGGTGTATACATTGTTTACCAGATTGTTCTAGATTTTTTGGTATATTTAGAGTACAATCCTTTATCAGATATGTATTTTATCAATATATTTTCCTGTGGCTTGTGTTTAAGTTTTGTGAATAAGGTTTTTCACAGTTTAAATTTCTAATGGTTAAAAGTTGAGGTGATATATGTTTTATATCCTTTTTTGGATAGACTTTAGTGTGTTGTTGCTGTTATTACATTTTAAAAGCAGAAGTGAGGTACTGTAGATACAGTTTTAAGCTAAGCTGAAGTACCATAGATACAGTTTTGCCTTTTGTCTGTTGAGAAGTTTGAGTGAGTTTGGTGTACACTGTAACATTACGTCTACGTTCATTTGACTGGATATAGCTTCCAATTATTTGTCTAATTGGTTTTGGAGATATCACGGGAAGTCAGTTTTTCCAAGGGAAACTGAGGTCCATGAAACATGAACTCTCTTTGATCGGTCGGAATCACTTTCTGCTATTTCTGACAGATTTGACTCGTTTGGATATCTCATATGAGTGGAATCACAGAACGTTTGTCTTTTTCTTGGTCTGGTTTATTTCACTGAATCTAATGACCATAAGGTTTGTCCACATTGTTGCATTGTCAGAATTACTGACTTTGAAGGGCCAAATCAGATTCCATTGTGGGTATACCACAGTTTGTTTATGGAATTGGTTGCCATGGACACTTAGATTACTTCTGTTTGTTTGCCAGTGTGAATCATGCTGTTGTCAGTATGACTGAAGAAGTATCCATTTTTTCAGCCCCCTTTCCCAATCCTTTTGGGTACATAGCATGAACTGGAATCAAACTATGTATTTATTCCATGTGTTCCTTTTGGAGTCATTTCTGTAATATCTTGCAGAGTGGCAGCACCATTTCATGTACTTTTTTGTATGGTGGAATACCGTTCAAGCTTCTGAATATACCTTGTGTGGCATATTCAGTCTCCCACCAACGGACACTTGAATGAGTTCTACCTTTGAGCTATTGTGAATGTAACTGTGAATATCTGTGTACCAGTTTTTGTTTGAATTATTAACAAATACATTCCTATATATAAAAGAAGCCACAAGGACCTACTGTACAGTTTAGGAAACTATTAAATATCTTTTGATAATGTATCATGGAAGAGAATCTCAAAAGGAATATATGAAAAGCACATAGTAAGCATGATATTTATTGTGCCAACACTATGAGTTATCATAGCACTACTCAACGTGTATTTATACATGTCACTAAAATATCCACATCTGTAAGGATGTTATAAAAAATTATATAAAAAATCAAGAATTCAAACAGAGAATAAGTAAACTTCCTGCCATTGCTCCTCCTTGTTTATACACTAATACTACCTGTAACGCTCATCGTATAAGTGCTGGACTAGCAATTGACATTCTTGTAAACCAAGAGATTGTGAAGGTAGAAGGAAATATAACTTATTGAATTCCTTAATGAAGGATTGTAGAACTCTATGTCCATGAAGCGAATGAAATTCCGTTTTATTGAGCCACATTCTTACTAGAGAGATGAGCTTCCACCCCACCCAACGTTAGTTCACAGTGAAACCCTGCCGTCCTCTGGCCTCAATGTCTGCTTCCTGCTACCGAGAAAGAAAAGATGAGGAAGTCCTGACCAAACCGATGCTATTTTTCTTTTTCTGCTTTGTATTTTATCGCAGGGCTTGGCAAAAAGAGGGCCCAACCTGATTTTAGAGTTCCATCCCAAGGGTTCCTCCGGCATGTTCCCTGTGTTGACAAACTGCTGATTATTTTCAACAAAGGACAATGATCTGCACTTCACTATCTGTTGCTTGAGCTGGAATAGCAGGCGTCCCTTGCAGTGCAGTCCTTCATGCTGAAGTAGGCATCCCTGAAGCAATAGTGTAAGAGGAACACATTTGTCATGTAGACATCGCATCCCATGCATTTGTAGTAATTTTTCAGTTATAGCCATCATCATCGGAGGAACTGACTTGTCCGAGTAATAACGAGAGTACCCCGTATAACAGTTCCTTGACTTACGAGTACTTCCTATGAGTACCCTTTTGAGTACTTCTTCCAATGTTGTTTCTCCTACTTTGGTCATGAACAGTAGGAGCTGATGGCAGTGGTCCTTGAAATGTATGTCGATTCCCAGGTGGCGCAGTTGATAAATAAATAATCTGCCTACCAGTGCAGGAGGTGGAAGTGATGTGGGTTTGATCCCTGTTTCAGGAAGGTAACAATTCATACACATGTTTTATGTGAACAAGTTTGATACTCAGGAGTTTTTTTCTTCTGTATACAGAAAAACAAATGCTGTTCAAGGACACTGAAAGAACCCTGATTTCGAAAATCAGATCTGTATTGTGAGCAATGCTTAGATATCCATGAGTCGAAGCATAGTATTATGCCTATCATCCTTGTATTTCCCTCAGTGAAATATGTTGAGGAAAACTCTTCATTCGTGGTCTAGATTCACGAAGAAGCTAAATAGCATTCATCCTTTACATTGACAACTGTGAATTTAAATCTCCTGTGAATCCTATGTGACAACCACACATACCAACATGAGTTATTAGTATTATATCAATATTTTTAGTCCTATTGTATGTCAACTAAAAAAATCACTGTATAATTGTACATGAAGTCAAGACATAAAATCAGTGCAAATACAAAATGTTCCGTCCTTTGAGAAAGGGAGAAAAACATCTCTGTGCTTAGCCTATTGCATTTTTATGTATTAGATCCGTAAGTAGTTTATTCACCACACCCTATGAATGATTCACAGATCTTCAGAGAAGAAAGGATCATTTCTCTTTAACAATGAGTAGTTCAACTCTTCTCAAAGCAAAGTCATAAGTGAGTCTAATTTTGCGTGAGACCATGAAAACTCAGTGTTTTCATTATGCTTGTGCTTATGATGGGAGGAGGTCTGAGAAGGCACTTCTGAAGGTTTCTTCATACCAGTCGTTCTCATATGTATCGAGTCTTTAAAGGTCGAATCACCGAGGTGTTGCTTCTACACTTGGACTAGGCTGAGTAGCAACATTCCCTTTCTCCCTAAGTGCAGTAGACGTGTTCCCAACCTGTCTGTCTTCTGTCCTCTGGAGTATGTATTGCTTGAGCTCACCACAGCCTAGTAGATGGAAATCGTCAGGATATTCTGGAAACCCTGTTTATTTCAGTCTGTTCAGGAGGTTACCACTGCTGCAAACCTCTGGATTTTACCATGCACTTTTAACAACCTGAGATGAAGGATCCAAGTCAACACTCGTGACAGCCACGGGCTTCCATGGCCTATCCATGATTGTTGGCTTTGCTTTCATAATCATCCTGTTTCTTATACCAACTAAACTGTCACTGTATTTTTTTATTACCATTCTATCTTTGATGGTTTTTGGATCTATTATGGATTTTCCTATATATCTTCACTTATCGGTGAGGGTCTTATGTTAGTAGTAGTTACGACAACTGACTTCCAGTCAGTTAGCTGTGGCAGAACAGAAAAAAGAATGACCCAGTGTATATTATTAATATTATGTATCAATATATTATTCGTTTTATTGTTTGCAGTCATCCACTTCCAAGTTTCCGAAATAAACTGTCAGAAAAATCACATCCTTTTGAATGTCCGTTTGACTGAGTAGGAGCACGGAAATGTTATTCCATAAAATTGTTTACAGTTTCCATTCCGTTCCTCCTGTTTGATGTAGATATTGGCCTTTGGTTCTATCACTAGCTTTGCAAGTAAAAAAAAATTAATTAGAGCTCGTATGGTAATTTTACTGTTAGCAATAAGTTTAGCATAAAATGAACACAGAAGAGGTTACAGTAGACCAAATATGAGAGTCAGTTTAAAAGAAAACGTCGTGGTGAATGTTTACAGTAGGAATATAGTTATGAAGTTCCTTTATTATTATTCTATCCTTTCCGTCTCTTTTGCAGGGGTGTGAATGTACAGATTCCAGTACTATGGCTGCAGTGAATAATAGTATCATTATTCTTGAGAGCAACTCTACTACGTCTTCACGCTCATGTCACTCAAGGTTTTATAATAGCTATTATGTTAGTCGTGTTTGTAGTTTGTGAAGTCACATAAGTTGCATTCATTCAAGCAATAGTATCAAACAGCTATGGCATCAATTATAGATGTGACTCGATAGCGAATGTGAATCCATTTCACTGTGACAAATTATTATTGTAGATATTCTATTCATGCCAGTAACAAAGCTGTGCAGAAATCATACAATGTTTATTAAGAAAATAAGATTTACTAATTTGTTGTATTATTCTATTTCTTTTAAACAGATTGAATGACAACAGGCTCAACTTTTCATTCACTTGTATGACTATGAGCAGTTTGACCAAGTTGAAGAAGATGACTCGTTTGTAGTCTTCCTCATGAGCTCATTCCATCTACTGGCTTTAAAATCATTTAGTACAGAGCTCACCGTCTAGGTGTTCATCCAGTGTTTTGTTTGCGTATCATGCAGGATCATTTTAAAAGGAAAAGCATGTGTGTATGAGTTAGAGCTCTGATCCCAAGAGTCCATGTAGAAGCTTCCCCTGAGAAATGTATCGTTTTGGCACCAATGCTACTGAAATGTGTGAATGTGGCCTACCACGCATCCCAATAAGTGTAAACAGCTTCACATGCTACTTATTTGAAACGACCAGTACTCATGACATTCCATTCATCTGAGGACTAAATATAGCCAACTTAGGTTGTGTTTGCCAAATAGACTTGGAAGCATTCTTCACACAATCCTTCATCGATGCCAGTTTTCAGATCGAAGAAACCCTTGCTCCGTGAAGTTTGTGAACACATACACTCATGTTTTGTTTGAGATTTTAAAGTCATTCTTCAGTTTTGTTGGAGGAATGGTTCTGTATATGGCCCGTGGATCCCCAAATCCACTGATGTTCATGTGTCTTGGGGCTTCCCAGGTGGTTCTAGTGGTAAAGAACATGCGGAACATACCCATGCAGGAGACATAGGAGATATGGATTCGATCCCTGGGGCAGGAAGATCTCCTGAGGGAGAGCATGGCAACCCACTCCAGTATCCTTGCCTAGAGAATCTCATGGAGAGAGGAGCCTGGTGGGGCCTAGTCCATATGATCCCAAAGAGTTGGACACAATGTAAGTGACTTAGCACAGCACATGCTTCATTGTCATAGCTAATATAATGGAGATGACATAAAAAGAATCACCAGCGGGCGAAAGTCAATATCCATCACTTTTCAACTTTGGAATGTATTGTGATATTTTACATCCATATTTGTATGAGTTGATAGTTGGCGAATCGATGCATATGAAGGCCTGATTGTGTTATATGTATGTTGAGGGAAGATATATTTTTATGTGGTTTGACATATGGGTCCCATTTCATTCGTAGACATCTGCATACTCATCACTTATCATCATTTTTTTTTGAAAAGACCATTGTTTTTAAAGGTTGTTGTCTAACCGGGAAAGATGCTTGAATTCTTGGGCTCCTTAGAGGAAGAATTCAACCTGGGGCCAGTGATGAGGCTTGATCACTCAGAGCTTTTGTGTCGCAACGTTTTATGAAAGTATAAAAGAGAGAAAGCTTCTGACATAGACATCAGAAGGGGGCAGAAAGAGTGCCCCCTACTCATCTTTAGCTGCATGTTATCTAGCTACTAGCAGTCTACTCATTAGAGAAAGGAATGGCAGCAGACCCCTCACCCACAAGATATATGGAGATGACCGTGGCACCAGGTCAGTCATCCTGGGCCATAAAATGATTGATATGAGCAAATAGATAGCTTCATTCACATAGATCAGGAGAACCATGTATGAGTAAAGCTAATTGGTTTGTCAAGTCAGTTCTGAGCCTTTAGGCAGAACCTCCTTGAAGATAGAGTCTAGGGTAAATACATAGTACATTCACATAGCTTAAGGCAAACCTTTCCATAAGAAAAATGCCTTGGTCAGCTCAAAGTATGAGAAAAGTGAAGTTCAGGTGGAACCAGGTGTCATTATAGCAACACAGAATTGTAAGAGAAAACCTCTTTTTAAATTTGTATCGAGAAGGGGAAGAAAGAGAACAGCTTGTTTCCTCCTGCCTGGGAAGTGACAGATAACAACTGTCTGACACTTGCACCCCGTTTCCTCCCTTTGGAGACCCCTGGCCTTCCTGGCTGTTACCCTCTCAGTTTCATTCATTGAGTGTTTTCTGCCTTGTGAAACATTGGGCATAGAAGTATGTGTTAATTTAGGGGTATTTCATCCAATTTCATTTAAATGCATATGTGAATTAGAAAGTTTGACATGCCATTGCTTTGTATACCGATTGGGAAATGTGAGTCTCCAAGTTTAATTTAGTTTTTCATGTTCATTTTTCTTTTTAGGGGTACAAAGAAAAATAATATGACTGTTAAGATCAGCTTTCGTATATTTTGCCAAATATGAATTGAGATCACATCGATCGGAAATGAGTCTGTGCATGAAAGCCCTAATAACTAATGTTAATTGACTTCACTACCATGGGATGTTTTCCTGTCTATTGAGGATTTACTTCATGTATTTCGATTTTGACTTTCTGTCTTACAGCCTTGTTTGTAGATCAAAGCTATTTGAAATTGTCATCTGGTTTTCAATGGCTTGTGAGGTTATTCATGAGTGGTTTATAAAACCGAATGGATTGTACATAGCCATACTTTGTTGTCATTTTATGAATTTGAAGAATGTCTGAAGAATGTCTGCAGTTATGCCTTAAAGATTCACACAATTGATGTCCAATATTTATCTCAATAGACTTGCTTTCAATGTGTAGTTTCCTATGCGTACGTCTCTCCTTATGGATTTGGGTAGAACTTGTATTGGAACACTGAAAAATCTGTGATATCAACCGTGCTGACCTTCTTACTGGTGGTCATCATTAAGATTTTCACGCTCACTGTCACTTTGTGCAATGATATGGATCCTAGTGGAAACAGGTGCTGTTCATCCTACTTTTGTGAAGATTGAATTCATCGTAGAAAGTGGAATGTGTTGAAATATTTATGGTATAAATATATCTTGTGTATATAATTACCCAGATTACTGCTGCGTATTTGATTGCTAAGTTATGAAATGTATGAGATAGATGTGATCCATCAATGGCGATTGGATACGTGGTGGAGAGGTATTTTGGTGATGCAAGAGATTTAAATGATGTGATCAGAGTATGTATATTCTTTTTATGTGGATAATGGGTCTTGGATCCATGTTTGAAACATTACGACCTTGTCTTTTGTTATGCATGGGAAGTGTCAAAAATGAAGATGAGGCGGGTACGTGCTTCAAGGGTAAGTATAGGGTTGAGGGCGTGACTATGATGTGGGTTAGGTTTAGGATGTGGATAGGGTGTCGGGGGCCAGCGTGAGGAACTCCGCCCATGGCAAAGGTCATGAGGAAGAAGGCTTGGCATATGCAAAGGCGTGATCAAGCCTCAGGAAACCCCCTGTTCCTGAGCATCTACCCCAAAACCAGACTCTGTTTTATGCTCTCACCTACACCTCTGACTTTACAGGGGGCTCTCCCCAATAACCGTTTCTCTCGGAGAAGGAGTAAACCTGCAGCTCCAAGGCAATAAAAATTCTTGGGCGTGACAAGAGTGTTTCAGCTTCCGGACTGCTCTGAAGGTTATCTAGCCCACCTGTTTAGGTTAGTCCAGCCACATGTGATTTACAGCCTCCCAATCTGAGAGGCACGAGATGTTTTAGACTTTCTAAAGGCAAATTATTTTGGGGAGTTAGAAATTATTAGTATAATGGGTTGGTTAGGAATTATATTGGTGAAGGGTTTTTTCATTTGTTGTGTCAATAATTGCTGCTAATTCCCTGCTCTGGGTGGGACAAGGATGTCTCAGGTCAAACCTCTCTGCTGACAGACTAGCTTGTGTGACAGGATTATCCATACTCCTGCCACATGATTGTTTACTACCTCTTAACCATAAACAGCAGAGTTTTGGAGAGTCTTAATTAGCATAGGGCTTTTTCTTCTTGTTAAGTCAATGATTGCCGCCAGGCCTCCATATCCTTAGGCACTTGGGAATATATTAATCAATGTATTTGGAATATAGAAAAGGAAATACAGTCGTTTTTGATGTTAGCAATACTAGACTTTTTAGCTAATGGATTTTCTCTTTTGTAATAGACCACTGGACTTTGCTACAAATCACTGTATCCTTGCTATGTAAGAATGTAACTTTATCATATCTTAAGACTAAATAGATCTTAAGGGGAGCATTGGTGAAAGGATTTTCATTTGTTGGGCTGATGTTTGCTGCTAAATCTCCATGTTCCCTACCCTTCTAATGAATATAACTAACATATAGGAGAAATAAGTATTAACCTTTAAGATGAATCCTGTTAACCTTGGGTTAAGTAAATTCCTTTCTTGATTGTAACTCACTACACCCACACCCTATAGGAATGCAGCTTTATTTGGAGGGTGGTGCCTGGTTTGAGAAAAAACACACTTGGAAAAAATAAGTTTTTTGGTTATCAGAAAGAAAGGATCATAAAATGTCAGCAGGTCTCACTCATGGCCAGAAGATGATGTAGTATCCCTAAGACCTTTTTTATACATTTATGTGAAGCACGTGATTTTGATAAAGGTCAGGACTGCTGACCCCCACGTGACTCTGTATTCATCCCTATGTGTAACAAAAGGTATATAAGCAAACCCAAAAATAAAGAAATCGGATCAGTTTCCGGAAAGACTGATTCCCCCATGTCACTTCTTTCTTGCTCCCATTTTTCTGGCTGAATTCCCATCTGGAGCATGGATGCTATTCCACGTAATCTAAGTTATTCAGCCTCCTTTTCTTCACTAATCTTCCTACTGCACTAACCATTTCTAATCTCTCTATATCTGTGATTAAATATGTATTTTTCTAAAGACGCCGGCTCCGCCCCCAACTTCAAATCACCCTGGATCCACTGGGGCTGGACCCCGGCAGTAGGGTTAAGGTTAGAGTTTGGGGAAGAGCCCCCCAACTTGTTAGGGTGAGGGGTGAGGCGTGAGGGTTCAGGGTGAGGGTGTGGGTGAGGGTAAGGGTTCGGGGTGAGGGTTCAGGCTGAGGGTGTGGGCCTCATATCTGATAAAGGATTGTACTCCAAATATACCCTTCCCTTCCCTCGAACAGAGCTCTCACTGCTGGAGCCCTTGGCAGTGTGAAACACACCAGCCCCTAAAACCTCCACAAGGACGCCTGCGGCCTAGGTGCAAAGGCAAGGCAGGAGCGGAGCTGAGGCCAGGAAGGCGCCAGTGGTGTCTCCGAGCCTCGCGCAGCCTGCTCCTTCCTGGGAACTAACATTAGCAGCGAGGCAAGTCTGGGCAACGCTCGCCCAGAGCAGAGCAGCCTCACGCCAGGAACTCTGCCAGATCGGGCCTCTGAGCAGAGCTGAAGCTCTGCAGTAGTGGAGGCGCACTCGACTCCGCCCAAACTGGGCTTGCAGCTGCACGCGGTTGGGCTGCCTCATTTCTCCCGAGGAGGCTCGTTTCCCCTCATGCTGCGCACTTGGCTTCCAGGCAGGGGCCTCCTGTTTCTCCTACAGGTCTTACCTCAGGGGCTGCTTCCCCTGAGCTGGGGCTGTGGGCGGGAGCCCAGACACGCAGGGGCAGGCCCCAACCACCTGCACACGTCTCTGCTGGGGACGAGAGCGCTAGGGAATATACATCTGTCAGGCACCTGCAGGGCGCCCACGGAGTGAGTCTCCGAGTCTGGGGACTGCAGATCCCAGCCAGGGGCCCTGGGTGTATGGTGCTCTCCGTGCGGCACATGTCTGGGCAGCCAAGCAACAACTGAAGGAGCCAAGCAGTTGCCCTTCCATTCCCTCTGACAGAGCTCTCACTGCTCTAGCCCGTGGCAATGTGGAACACACCGGCCCCTAACTCCTCCCCAAGGACGCTTGGGGCCTACCTGCAAAGGCAAGGCAGGATCAGAGCTGAGGCAAGGAAGGTGCCCGTGGGATATACCAGCCTCGCACAGCCTGCTCCTTCATGGGCAAGAGCCTAGCAGCGAGGCACGTCTCGGAAAGGCTCGCCCAGGGCAGAGCAGCCTCGCTCCAGGAACTCTGCCAGATCGGGCCTCTGAGCAGACCTGGAGCTATGCCCTAGAGGAGGAGCACTTGACTCTGACCAACCAGGGCTTGTAGCGCCACGCGGCTATGCTGTCTCATCTACCTCCGAGGAGGCTCGATTCCCCACATGCTGTGCACTCCGCTTCCAGGCGAGCCGACCCTCGCCTCCTGCAGGTTTGGCTTAGGGTCTGCATCCCCTGAGCTGGGTTGTGGGCAGGAGCTCAGAGACGCAAGTGCAGGCCCCAACCACCTGCACAACTCTCTGCTGGGGAGGAGAGCACTAGGGAAACGACGTCTGTCAGGCACCTTCTGGGCGCTCACCGAGTCAGCCTCCGCGTGTGTGGGGCTGCAGACCCCAGCCAGTGGCGCTGTGATCCTTGTGCTCTCCGTGCTGTGCTGAGTCTCGGCGATCAAGCAACCGTAAGAATAGACTTCCAGTTGCCCTCACTTTGCCTCTAATAGAGCCCTCACAGCTGGAGCGCTTGGCAGTGTGCAACCCACCGGCAACTAAGCCCTCCACAAGAACGTCTGGGGACTAGGTGCAAAGGCAATACAGGAGTGGAGCTGAGGCCAGGAAGGCGCCAGTAGCATCTCCCAGTCACGCGCAGCCCGCTCCTTTCTGGACTGGAAGCCTAACGCGAGGCAAGTCTGGGCAAGGCTCGCCCAGGGCACAGCAGCCTCACGCCAGCAACTATGAGAGATCGGGCCTTTGAGCAGAGCTGGAGCTCTGCCGTACTGGAGGGGCACTCGGCTCCGCCAAAGTACTGATTGCAGCCGCACGCAGCTGGGCTGCCTTCTCTTGTACTGAGATTGCTCGCTTCCGGCATGCTATAAACTGGGCTTCCAGGCGGGGGCGCCCCGCGCCTCCTACAGGTCTTGGCTGAGGAGCTGCTTCCCTGAGCTGGGGCTGTGGACGGGAGCCCAGACACGCAGGGGCAGGCCCCAAGCACCTGCACACGTCTCTGCTGTGGAGGAGAGCACTAGGGAAACGACGTCTGTCAGGCACCTTCTGGGCGCTCACCGAGTCAGTTTCCGCGTGTGAGGGGCTGCAGACCCCAGCCAGGGGCCCTGTGAGCCTTGGGCTCTCCGTGCTGTGCTGAGTCTGGGCGGTCAAGCAACCGCAAGAGGAAACTTGCAGTTGCCCTCCCTTTGCCTCTAATAGAGCCCTCACTGCTGGAGCGCTTGGCAGTGTGCAACACACCGGCAACTAAGACGTCCACAAGAACGCCTGGGGACAAGGTGCAAAGGCAAGGCAGGAGTGGAGCTGAGGCCAGGAAGGCGCCAGGAGCATCTCCCAGTCTCGCGCAGCCCGCTCCTTTCTGGACAGGAAGCCTACGCGAGGCAAGTCTGGGCAAGTCTCGCCCAGGGCACAGCAGTCTCACGGAAACAACTCTGCCAGGTCGGGCCTTTGAGCAGAGCTGGAGCTCTGCCGTACTGGAAGGGCCCTCGGCTCCGCCAAAGCAGTGATTGCAGCCGCACGCAGCTGGGCTGCCTTCTCTTCTACCGAGGAGGCTCTCTTCCCGCATGCTGTGCCCTAGGCTTTCAGGCGGGGGCGACCCGCTCCTCCTACAGTCTTAGCTGAGGAGCTGCTTCCCTGAGCTGGGGCTGTGGAAGGGAGTCCAGACACTCAAGGGCAGGCCCCAACCACCTGCACACGTCTCTGCTGGGGAGGAGAGCACTAGGGAAATGACGTCTGTCAGGCACCTTCTGGGTGCTCACCGAGTCAGCTTCCGCGTGTGTGGGGCTGCAGACCCCAGCCAGGGGCCCTGTGAGCCTTGTGCTCTCCGTGCTGTGCTGAGTCTGGGCGGTCAAGCAACCGCTGGAGGAGCCCTGCAGTTGCCCTCCCATTGCCTCTAATAGAGCCCTCACTGCTGGAGCGCATGACAGTGTGCAACCCACCGGCAACTAAGCCCTCCACAAGAACGCCTGGGGACTAGGTGCAAGGCAAAGCAGGAGTGGAGCTGAGGCCAGGAAGGCGCCAGTAGCATCTCGCAGTCTCGCGCAGCCTACTCCTTTCTGGACTGGAAGCCTAACGCGAGGCAAGTCTGGGCAAGGCGCGCCCAGGGCACAGCAGCCTCACGCCAGCAACTATGAGAGATCGGGCCTTTGAGCAGAGCTGGAGCTCTGCCGTACTGGAGGGGCACTCGGCTCCGCCAAAGTACTGATTGCAGCCGCACGCAGCTGGGCTGCCTTCTCTTGTACTGAGGAGGCTCGCTTCCGGCATGCTATAAACTGGGCTTCCAGGCGGGGGCGCCCCGCGCCTCCTACAGGTCTTAGCTGAGGAGCTGCTTCCCTGAGCTGGGGCTGTGGAAGGGAGTCCAGACACTCAAGGGCAGGCCCCAACCACCTGCACACGTCTCTGCTGGGGAGGAGAGCACTAGGGAAATGACGTCTGTCAGGCACCTTCTGGGCGCTCCCGGAGTTCCCCTCTGGTGTGTGGGGCTGCAGACCCCAGCCAGGGGCCCTGTGAGCCTTGTGTTTTCCGTGCTGTGCAGAGTCTGGGCGGTCAAGCAAACGCAAGAGGCGACTTGCAGTAGGCCTCCCTTTGCCTTTAATAGAGCCCTCACTGCTGTAGCGCTTGGCAGTGTGCAACCCACCGGCATCTAAGCCTTTCAAAAGAACGCCTGGGGACTAGGTGCAAAGGCAAGGCAGGAGTGGAGCTGAGGCCAGGAAGGCGCCAGTAGGATCTCCCAGTCTCACACAGCCTGCTCCTTCCTTGACTGGAAGCCTAACCGCAAGGCAAGTCTGGGCAAAGCTTGCCCTGGGCAGAGCAGCCTCACGCCAGCAACTCTGCCAGATCGGGCCTCTGAGCAGAGCTGGAGCTCTGCCGTACTGGAGGCCCACTCGGCTCCGCCAAAGCAGTGATTGCAGCTGCACGCAGCTGGGCTGCCTCCCCTTCTCCCAAGGAGGCTCGATTCCCGCATGCTGTAAACTAGGCTTCCAGACGGGGCCCCCTGCGCCTCCCACAGGTCTTGGCTCAGGAGCTGCTTCCCTGAGGTGGGGCTGTGGACGGGAGCCCAGAAACGCAGGGGCAGGCCCTAACCACCTGCACACGTCTCTGCTGGGGAGGAGAGCACTAGGGAAATGACGTCTGTCCGGCAACTTCTGGGCGCTCACCGAGTCAGCCTCTGCGTGTGTGGGCCTGCAGACCCCAGCCAGGGGCCCTGTGAGCCTTGTGCTCTCAGTGCTGTGCTGAGTCTGGGCGGTCAAGCAACCGCTGGAGGAGCCCTGCAGTTGCCCTCCCATTACCACTAATAAAGCCGTCACTGCTGGAGCGCGTGGCAGTGTGCAACCCACCGGCAACTAAGCCCTCCACAAGAACGCCTGGGGACTAGGTGCAAAGGCAAGGCAGGAGTGGAGCTGAGGCCAGGAAGGCGCCAGTAGCATCTCCCAGTCTCGCGCAGCCCGCTCCTTTCTGGACTGGAAGCCTAACGCAAGGCAAGTCTGGGCAAGGCTCGCCCAGGGCACAGCAGCCTCACGCCAGCAACTCTGCCAGATCGGGCCTCTGAGCAGAGCTGGAGCTCTGCCGTACTGGAGGCGCACTCGGCTCCGCCAAAGCAGTGAATGCAGCCGCACACAGCAGGGCTGCCTTCTCTTCTCCCGAGGAGGCTCGCTTCCCGCATGCTGTAAACTAGGCTTCCATTCGGGGCCCCCTGCGCCTCCCACAGGTCTTGGCTCAGGAGCTGCTTCCCTGAGCTGGGCCTGTGGACGGGAGCCCAGACACGCAGGGGCAGGCCCCAACCACATGCACACGTCTCTGCTGGGGTGGAGAGCACTAGGGAAATGACGTCTTTCAGGCACCTTCTGGGCGCTCCCAGAGTTCCCCTCCGGTGTGTGGGGCTGCAGACCCCAGCCAGGGGCCCTGTGAGCCTTGTGCTTTCCGTGCTGTGCAGAGTCTGGGCGGTCAAGCAAACGCAAGGGGCGACTTGCAGTAGGCCTCCCTTTGCCTTTAATAGAGCCCTCACTGCTGGAGCGCTTGGCAGTGTGCAACCTACCGGCAACTAAGCCTTTCACAAGAACGCCTGGGGACTAGGTGCAAAGGCAAGGCAGGAGTGGAGCTGAGGCCAGGAAGGCGCCAGTAGCATCTCCCAGTCTCACGCAGCCCGCTCCTATCTGGACTGGAAGCCTAACGTGCGGCAAGTCTGGGCAATGCTCGCCCAGGGCAGAGCAGCCTCACGCCAGCAACTCTGCCAGATCGGGACTCTAAGCAGAGCTGGAGCTCTGCCGTAATGGAGGGGCACTCGACTCCGCCAAAGCAGTGAATGCAGCCGCACACAGCAGGGCTGCCTTCTCTTCTCCCGAGGAGGCTCGCTTCCCGCATGCTGTAAACTAGGCTTCCAGGCGGGGCAACCTGCGCGTCCCACATGTCTTGGCTCAGGAGCTGCTTTCCTGAGCTGGGGCTGTGGACGGGAGTCCAGACACGCAGGGGCAGGCCCCAAGCACCTGCACACGTCTCTGCTGTGGAGGAGAGCACTAGGGAAACGACGTCTGTCAGGCAACTTCTTGGCGCTCACCGAGTCAGTTCCCGCGTGTGTGGGGCTGCAGACCCCAGCCAGGGGCCCTGTGAGCCTTGGGCTCTCCGTGCTGTGCTGAGTCTGGGCGGTCAAGCAACCGCAAGAGGAAACTTGCAGTTGCTCTCCCTTTGCCTCTAATAGAGCCCTCACTGCTGGAGCGCTTGGCAGTGTGCAACCCAACGGCAACTAAGACGTCCACAAGAACGCATGGGGACTAGGTGCAAAGGAAAGGCAGGAGTGGAGCTGAGGCCAGGAAGGCGCCAGTAGCATCTCTCAGTCTCGCGCAGCCTGCTCCGTTCTGGACAGGAAGCCTACGCAAGGCAAGTCTGGGCAAGGCTCGCCCAGTGCACAGCAGCCTCACGGAAGCAACTCTGCCAGATCGAGTCTTTGAGCAGAGCTGGAGTTCTGCCGTACTGGAGGGGCACTCGGCTCCGCCAAAGTACTGATTGCAGCCGCACGTAGCTGGGCTGCCTTCTCTTGTACTGAGGAGGCTCGCTTCCGGCATTCTATAAACTGGGCTTCCAGGCGGTAGCGCCCCGCGCCTCCTACAGGTCTTAGCTGAGGAGCTGCTTCCCTGAGCTGGGGCTGAGGAAAGGAAGGGAGTCCAGACACTCAAGGGCAGGCCCCAACCACCTGCACACGTCTCTGCTGGGGAGGAGAGCACTAGGGAAATGACGTCTGTCAGGCACCTTCTGGGTGCTCACCGAGTCAGCCTCGGCGTGTGTGGGGCTGCAGACCCCAGCCAGGGGCCCTGTGAGCCTTGTGCTCTCCGTGCTGTGCTGAGTCTGGGCGGTCAAGCAACCGCTGGAGGAGCCCTGCAGTTGCCCTCCCTTTGCCTCTAATAGACCCCTCACTGCTGGAGCGCTTGACAGTGTGCAACCCACCGGCAACTAAGCCCTCCACAAGAACGCCTGGGGACTAGGTGCAAAGGCAAGGCAGGAGTGGAGCTGAGGCCAGGAAGGCGCCAGGAGCATCTCCCCGTCTCGCGCAGCCTACTCCTTCCTGGACTGGAAGCCTAGCCGCGAGGAAAGTCTGGGCAAGGCTCGCCCAGGGCAGAGCAGCCTCACGCCAGCAACTCTGCCTGATTGGGCCACTGAGCAGAGCTGGAGGTCTGCCGTACTGGAGGCGCACTCGGCTCCGCCAAAGCAGTGAATGCAGCCGCACACACCAGGGCTGCCTTCTCTTCTCCCGAGGAGGCTCGCTTCCCGCATGCCGTAAACTAGGCTTCCATGCGGGGCCCCCTGAGCCTCCCACAGGTCTTGGCTCAGGAGCTGCTTCCCTGAGCTGGGGCTGTCGACGGGAGTCCAGACAAGCAGGGGCAGGCCCCAACCACCTGCACACGTCTCTGCTGGGGAGGAGAGCACTAGGGAAATGACGTCTGTCAGGCACCTTCTGGGCGCTCACCGAGTCAGCCTCCGCGTGTGTGGGGCTGCAGACCCCAGCCAGTGGCCCTGTGAGCCTTGTGCTCTCCGTGCTGTGCTGAGTCTGGGCGGTCAAGCAACCGCTGGAGGAGCCCTGCAGTTGCCCTCCCATTACCACTAATAGAGCCCTCACTGCTGGAGCGCGTGGCAGTGTGCTACCCACCGGGAACTAAGCCCTCCACAAGAACGCCTGGGGACTAGGTGCAAAGGCAAGGCAGGAGTGGAGCTGAGGCCAGGAAGGCGCCAGTAGCATCTCCTACTCTCGCGCAGCCCGCTCCTTTCTGGACTGGAAGCCTAACGTGAGGCAAGTCTGGGCAAGGCTCGCCCAGGGCACAGCAGCCTCACGCCAGCAACTCTGAGAGATCGGGCCTTTCAGCAGAGCTGGAGCTCTGCCATACTGGAGGGGCACTCGGCTCCGCCAAAGTACTGATTGCAGCCGCACGCAGCTGGGATGCCTTCTCTTGTACTGAGGAGGCTCTCTTCCGGCATGCTGTAAACTAGGCTTCCCTGGGGGGGCGCCCCGCGCCTCCTACAGGTCTTAGCTGAGGAGCTGCTTCCCTGAGCTGGGGCTGTGGAAGGGAGTCCAGACACTCAATGGCAGGCCCCAACCACCTGCACACGTCTCTGCTGGGGAGGAGAGCTTTAGGAAAATGACGTCTGTCTGGCACCTTCTGGGCGCTCCCGGAATTCCCCTCCGGTGTGTGGGGCTGCAGACCCCAGCCAGGGGCCCTGTGAGCCTTGTGCTCTCCGTGATTTGCTGAGTCTGGGTGGTCAAGCAGCCGCTGGAGGAGCACTGCAGTTGCCCTCCCATTGCCTCTAATAGAGCCCTCACTGCTGGAGCGCTTGGCAGTGTGCAACCCACCGGCAACTAAGCCCTCCACAAGAACGCCTGGGGACGAAGTGCAAAGGCAAGGCAGGAGTGGAGCTGAGGCCAGGAAGGCGCCAGTAGCATCTCCCAGTCTCACGCAGCCTGCTCCTTCCTGGACTGGAAGCCTAGCCGCGAGGCAAGCCTGGGCAAGGCTCGCCCAGGGCAGAGCAGCCTCACGCAAGCAACTCTGCCAGATAGGGCCTCTGAGCAGAGCTGGAGCTCTGCCGTACTGGAGGGGCACTCGGCTCCGCCAAAGCAGTGATTGCAGCCACAAGCAGTTCGGCTGACTCCTCTTCTCCCGAGGAGACTCGCTTCCTGCATGCTGTAAACTAGGCTTCCAGGCGGGGCCCCCTGCACCTCCCACATGTCTTGGCTGAGGAGCTGCTTCCCTGAGGTGTGGCTGTGGACGGGTTCCCAGACACGCAGGGGCAGGCCCCAACCACCTGCACACGTCTCTGCTGTGGAGGAGAGCACTAGGGAAATGACGTCTGTCAGGCACCTTCTGGGCGCTCACCGAGTCAGCCTCCGCGTGTGTGGGGCTGCAGACCCCAGCCAGGGACCCTGTGAGCCTTGTGCTCTAAGTGCTGTGCTGAGTCTGGGAGGTCAAGCAACCGTAAGAATAGACTTCCAGTTGCCCTCACTTTGCCTCTAATAGAGCCCTCAAGCTGGAGCGCTTGGAAGTGTGTAACCCACCGGCAACTAAGCCCTCCACAAGAACGCCTGGGGACTAGGTGCAAACGCAAGGCAGCAGTGGAGCTGAGGCCAGGAAGGGGCCAGTAGGATCTCCCAGTCTCGTGCAGCCCGCTCCTTTCTGGACTGGAAGCGGAGCCTCGAGGCAAGTCTGGGCAAGGCTCGCCAAGGGCAGAGCAGCCTCACGCCAGCACTCTGCCAGATCGGGCCTCTGAGCAAAGCTGGAGCTCTGCCGTACTGGAGGCACACTCGGCTCCGCCAAAGCAGTGAATGTAGCCGCACACAGCAGGGCTGCTTTCTCTTCTCCCGAGGAGGCTCGCTTCCAGCATGCTGTAAACTAGGCTTCCAGGCGGGGCCCCCTGCGCCTACCACAGTTCTTGGCTCAGGAGCTGGTTCCCTGAGCTGGGGCTGTGGACGGGAGCCCAGACACGCAGGGGCAGGCCCAAACCACCTGCACACGTCTCTGCTGGGGAGGAGAGCTCTAGGGAAATGACGTCTCTCAGGCAACTTCTGCGCGCTCACCGAGTCAGTTTCCATGTGTGGGGACTTCAGACCCCAGCCAGGGGCCCTGTGAGCCTTGTGCTCTCCGTGCTGTGCTGAGTCTGGGCGGTCAAGCAACCGTAAGAATAGACTTCCAGTTGCCCTCACTTTGCCTCTAATAGAGCCCTCAAGGTGGAGCGCTTGGCAGTGTGCAACCCACCGGCAACTAAGCCTTCCACAAGAACGCCTGGGGACTAGGTGCAAAGGCAAGGCAGGAGTGGAGCTGAGGCCAGGAAGGCGCCAGTAGCATCTCCCAGTATCGCGCATCCCACTCCTTTCTGGACTGGAAGCCTAGCCGCGAGGCAAGTCTGGGCAAGGCTCGCCCAGGGCAGAGCAGCCTCACGCCAGCACTCTGCCAGATCGGGCCTCTGAGCAAAGCTGGAGCTCTGCCATACTGGAGGCACACTCGGCTCCGCCAAAGCAGTGAATGCAGCCGCACGCATCTGGGCTGCCTCCTCTTCTCCCAAGGAGGCTCTCTTCCCGCATGCTGTGCACCAGGCTTGCAGGCGGGGGCGCCCCGCGCCTCCTACAGGTCTTGGCTGAGGAGATGCTTCCCTGAGCTGGGGCTGTGGTCGGGAGCCCAGACACGCAGGGGCAGGCCCAAAACACCTGCACACGTCTCTGCTGGGGAGGAGAGCACTAGGGAAATGACGTCTGTCAGGCACCTTCTGGGCGCTCACAGAGTCAGCCTCCGCGTGTGTGCGGCTGCAGACCCCAGCCAGGGGCCCTGTGAGCCTTGTGCTCTACGTGCTGTTCTGAGTCTGGTGGGTCAAGCAACCGCTGGAGGAGCCCTGCAGTTGCCCTCCCATTACATCTAATAGAGCCCTCACTGCTGGAGCGGTTGGCAGTGTGCAACCCACCGGTAACTAAGCCCTCCACAGGAACGCCTGGGGATTAGGTGCAAAGGCAAGGCAGGAGTGGAGCTGAGGCCAGGAAGGCGCCAGTAGCATCTCCCAGTCTCGCGCAGCCTGCTCCTTCCTGGACTGGAAGCCTAGCCGCGAGGCAGGTCTGGGCAAGGCTCGCCCAGGGCAGAGCAGCCTCACGCCAGCAACTCTGCCAGATCGGGCCTCTGAGCAGTGCTGGAGCTCTGCCGTACTTTAAGCGCACTCGGCTCCGCCCAAGCAGTGAATGCAGCCGCACGCAGCCGGCCTGCCTTCACTTCTCCCGAGGAGGCTCGCTTCCCGCATGCTGTAAACTAGGCTTGCAGGCGGGGCCCCCTGCGCCTCCCACAGGTCTTAGCTCAGGAACTCCTTCCCTGAGCTGGGGATGTGGACGGGAGCCCAGACACGCAGGGGCAGGCCCCAACCACCTGCACACGTCTCTGCTGGGGAGGAGAGCACTAGCGAAATGACGTCTTTCAGGCACCTTCTGGGCGCTCCCGGAGTTCGCCTCCGGTGTGTGGGGCTGCAGACCCCAGCAAGGGGCCCTGTGAGCCTTGTGCTCTCCGTGCTGTGCTGATTCTGGGCAGTCAAGCAAACGAAAGAGGCGACTTGCAGTAGCCCTCCCTTTGCCTCTGACAGAGGCCTCACTGCTGGAGCGCTTGGCAGTGTGCAACCCACCGGCAACTAAACCCTCCACAAGAACGCCTGGGGACTAGGTGCAAACGCAAGGCAGGAGTGGAGCTGAGGCCAGGAAGGCGCCTGTAGCATCTCCCAGTCTCGCGCAGCCCGCTCCTTTCTGGACTGGAAGCCTAACGCGAGGCAAGTCTGGGCAAGGCTCGCCCAGGGCACAGGAGGCTCACGCCAGCAACTATGAGAGATCGGGCCTTTGAGCAGAGCTGGAGCTCTGCCGTACTGGAGGGGCACTCGGCTCGGCCAAAGTACTGATTGCATCCGCACGCAGCTGGGCTGCCTTCTCTTGTACTGAGGAGGGTCGCTTCCGGCATGCTGTAAACTAGAGTTCCCGGCGGGGGCGCCCCGCGCCTCCTACAGGTCTTAGTTGAGGAGCTGCTTCCCTAAGCTGGGGCTGTGGAAGGGAGTTCAGACACTCAAGGGCAGGCCCCAACCACCTGCATACGTCTCTGCTGGGGAGGAGAGGACTAGGAATATGACGTCTGTCTGGCACCTTCTGGGCGCTCCCGGAATTCCCCTCCGGTGTGTGGGGCTGCAGACCCCAGCCAGGGGCCCTGTGAGCCTTGGGCTCTCCGTTCTGTGTTGTCTTGGCGGTCAAGCAACCGCTGGAGGAGCCCTGCAGTTGCCCTCCCACTGCCTCTAATAGAGCCCTCACTGCTGGAGCGCTTGGCAGTGTGCAACCCACCGGCAACTAAGCCCTCCACAAGAACGCCTGGGGACTAGCTGCAAATGCAAGGCAGGAGTGGAGCTGAGGCCAGGATGGCGCCAGTAGCATCTCCCAGTCTCGCGCAGCCCGCTCCTTTCTGGACAGGAAGCCTACGCGAGGCAAGTCAGGGCAAGGCTCGCCCAGGGCACAGGAGGCTCACGCCAGCAACTATGAGAGATCGGACCTTTGAGCAGAGCTGGAGCTCTGCCGTACTGGAGGGGCACTCGGCTCTGCCAAAGTACTGATTGCCTTCGCACGCAGCTGGGCTGCCTTCTCTTGTACTGAGGAGGCTCGCTTCCGGAATGCTGTAAACCAGGCTTCCCGGCGGGGTCGCCCCGCGCCTCCTACAGGTCTTAGCTGAGGAGCTCCTTCCCTGAGCTGGGGCTGTGGAAGGGAGTCCAGACACTCAAGGGCAGGCCCCAACCACCTGCACACGTCTCTGCTGGGGAGGAGAGCACTAGGAAAATGACGTCTGTCTGGCACCTTCTGGGCGCTCCTGGAATTCCCCTCCGGTGTGTGGGGCTGCAGACCCCAGCCAGGGGCCCTGTGAGCCTTGGGCTCTCCGTGCTGTGCTGTCTGGGCGGTCAAGCAACCGCTGGAGGAGCCCTGCAGTTACCCTCCCATTGCCTCTAATAGAGCCCTCACTGCTGGAGTGCTTGGCAGTGTGCAACCCCCCGGCAACTAAGCCCTCCACAAGAACGCCTGGGGACTAGGTGCAAAGGCAAGGCAGGAGTGGAGCTGAGGCCAGGAAGGAGCCAGTAGCATCTCCCAGTCTCACGCAGCCTGCTCCTTCCTGGACTGGAAGCCTAGCCGCGAGGCAAGTCTGGGCAATGCTCGCCCAGGGCAGAGCAGCCTCACGCCAGCAACTCTGCCAGATCGGGCCTCTGAGCAGAGCTGGAGCACGGCCGTACTGGAGGGGCACTCGGCTCCGCCAAAGTATTGATTGCAGCCGCACGCAGCTGGGCTGGCTCCTCTTCTCCCGAGGAGTCTCGCTTCCCGCATGCTGTAAACTAGGCTTCCAGGCGGAGCCCCCTGCGCCTCCCACAGGTCTTGGCTCAGGAGCTGCTTCCCTGAGCTGGGGCTGTGGACAGGAGCCCAGACACACAGGGGTAGGCCCCAACCACCTGCACACGCTCTGCTGGGGAGGAGAGCACTAGGGAAATGACGTCTGTCAGGCACCTTCTGCGCACTCACCGACTCGGCCTCCGCGTGTGTGGGGCTGCAGACCCCAGCCAGGGGCCCTGTGAGCCTTGTGCTCTCCGTGCTCTGCTGAGTCTGGGCTGTCAAGCAGCCGCTGGAGGAGCCCTGCAGTTGCCCTCCCATTGCCTCTAATAGAGCCCTCACTGCTGGAGCGCTTGGCAGTGTGCAACCCACCGGCAACTAAGCCCTCCACAGGAACGCCTGGGAACTAGGTGCAAAGGCAAGGCAGGAGTGGAGCTGAGGCGAGGAAGGCGCCAGCAGCATCTCCCAGTCTCGCGCAGCCCGCTCCTTCCTGGACTGGAAGCCTATGTGCGAGGCAAGTCTGGGCAAGGCTCGCCCAGGAAAGAGCAGCCTAACTCAAGCAACCCTGCCAGATCCGGACTCTGAGCAGAGCTGGAGCTCTGCCGTATTGGAGGCGCACTCGCCTCCTCCAAAGCAGTGAATGCAGCCGCACACAGCAGGGCTGCCTTCTCTTCTCCCGAGGAGGCTCGCTTCCCGCATGCTGTAAGCTAGGCTGCCAGGAGGGGCCCCATGCGCCTCCCACATGTCTTGGCTCAGGAGCTGCATCCCTGAGCTGGGGCTGTGGACGGGAGCCCCGACACGCAGGGGCAGGCCCCAACCACCTACACACGTCTCTGCTGGGGAGGAGAGCACTAGGGAAATGACGTCTGTCAGGCACCTTCTGGGCGCTAACTGAGTTAACCTCCGCGTGTGTGGGGCTGCAGACCCCAGCCAGGGGCCCTGTGAGCCTTGTGCTCTCCGTGCTGTGCTGAGTCTGGGCGGTCAAGCAACCGCTGGAGGAGCCCTGCAGTTGCCCTCCCATTGCCTCTAATAGAGCCCTCACTGCTGGAGCGCTTGGCAGTGTGCAACCCACCGGCAACTAAGCCCTCCACAAGAACGCCTGGGGACTAGGTGCAAAGGCAAGGCAGGAGTGGAGCTGAGGCCAGGATGGCGCCAGTAGAATCTCCCAGTCTCGCGCAGCCTGCTCCTTCCTGGACTGAAAGCCTAGACGCGAGGCAAGTCTGGGCAAGGCTCGCCCAGGGCAGAGCAGCCTCACGCCAGCAGCTCTGCCAGATCGGGCCTCTGAACAGAGCTGGAGCTCTGCCGTACTGGAGGCGCACTCGGCTCCGCCAAAGCAGTGAATGCAGCCATACGCAGCAGGGCTGCCTTCTCTTCTCCCGAGGAGGCTCGCTTCCCACATGCTGTAAACTAGGCTTCCAGGCAGGGCCCCCTGCGCCTCCCACAGGTCTTGGCTCAAGAGCTGCTTCCCTGAGCTGGGGCTGTGGACGGGAGCCCAGACACGCAGGGGCAGGCCCCAAGCACCTGCACGCGTCTCTGCTGGGGAGGAGAGAACTAGCGAAATGACGTTTGTCAGGCACCTTCTGGGCGCTCACCGACTCAGTTTCCGCGTGTGTGGGGCTGCAGACACCAGCCAGGGGCCCTGTGAGCCTTGGGCTCTCCGTGCTGTGCTGAGTCTGGGCGGTCAAGCAACCGCAAGAGGAAACTTGCAGTTGCCCTCCCTTTGCCTCTAATAGAGCCCTCACTGCTGGAGCGCTTGGCAGTGTGCAACACACTGGCAACTAAGCCGTCCACAAGAACGCCTGGGGACTAGGTGCAAAGGCAAGGCAGGAGTGGAGCTGAGGCCAGGAAGGCGCCAGTAGCATCTACTAGTCTCGCGCAGCCTACTCCTCTCTGGACTGGAAGCCTATGTGCGAGGCAAGTCTGGGCAAGGCTCGCCCAGGGCAGAGCAGCCTCACGCCAGCAACTCTGCCAGATCGGGCCTCTGAGCAGTGCTGGAGCTCTGCCGTACTGGAAGCGCACTCGGCTCCGCCCACGCAGTGAATGCAGCCGCACGCAGCCGGCCTGCCTTCACTTCTCCCGAGGAGGCTCGCTTCCCGCATGCTGTAAACTAGGCTTGCAGGCGGGGCCCCCTGCGCCTCCCACAGGTCTTAGCTCAGGAACTCCTTCCCTGAGCTTGGGATGTGGACGGGAGCCCAGACACGCAGGGGCAGGCCCCAACCACCTGCACACGTCTCTGCTGGGGAGGAGAGCACTAGGGAAATGACGTCTTTCAGGCACCTTCTGGGCGCTCCCGGAGTTCGCCTCCGGTGTGTGGGGCTGCAGACCCCAGCCAGGGGCCCTGTGAGCCTTGTGCTCTCCGTGCTGTGCTGATTCTGGGCAGTCAAGCAAACGAAAGAGGCGACTTGCAGTAGCCCTCCCTTTGCCTCTGACAGACGCCTCACTGCTGGAGCGCTTGGCAGTGTGCAACCCACCGGCAACTAAGCCCTCCACAAGAACGCCTGGGGACTAGGTGCAAAGGCAAGGCAGGAGTGGAGCTGAGGCCAGGAAGGCGCCTGTAGCATCTCCCAGTCTCGCGCAGCCCGCTCCTTTCTGGACTGGAAGCCTAACGCGAGGCAAGTCTGGGCAAGGCTCGCCCAGGGCACAGGAGGCTCACGCCAGCAACTATGAGAGATCGGGCCTTTGAGCAGAGCTGGAGCTCTGCCGTACTGGAGGGGCACTCGGCTCGGCCAAAGTACTGATTGCATCCGCACGCAGCTGGGCTGCCTTCTCTTGTACTGAGGAGGGTCGCTTCCGGCATGCTGTAAACTAGAGTTCCCGGCGGGGGCGCCCCGCGCCTCCTACAGGTCTTAGTTGAGGAGCTGCTTCCCTAAGCTGGGGCTGTGGAAGGGAGTTCAGACACTCAAGGGCAGGCCCCAACCACCTGCATACGTCTCTGCTGGGGAGGAGAGGACTAGGAATATGACGTCTGTCTGGCACCTTCTGGGCGCTCCCGGAATTCTCCTCCGGTGTGTGGGGCTGCAGACCCCAGCCAGGGGCCCTGTGAGCCTTGGGCTCTCCGTTCTGTGTTGTCTGGGCGGTCAAGCAACCGCTGGAGGAGCCCTGCAGTTGCCCTCCCACTGCCTCTAATAGAGCCCTCACTGCTGGAGCGCTTGGCAGTGTGCAACCCACCGGCAACTAAGCCCTCCACAAGAACGCCTGGGGACTAGCTGCAAATGCAAGGCAGGAGTGGAGCTGAGGCCAGGATGGCGCCAGTAGCATCTCCCAGTCTCGCGAAGCCCGCTCCTTTCTGGACAGGAAGCCTACGCGAGGCAAGTCAGGGCAAGGCTCGCCCAGGGCACAGGAGGCTCACGCCAGCAACTATGAGAGATCGGACATTTGAGCAGAGCTGGAGCTCTGCCGTACTGGAGGGGCACTCGGCTCCGCCAAAGTACTGATTGCCTTCGCACGCAGCTGGGCTGCCTTCTCTTGTACTGAGGAGGCTCGCTTCCGGCATGCTGTAAACTAGGCTTCCCGGCGGGGGCGCCGCGCGCCTCCTACAGGTCTTAGCTGAGGAGCTGCTTCCCTGAGCTGGGGCTGTGGAAGGGAGTCCAGACACTCAAGGGCAGGCTCCAACCACCTGCACATGTCTCTGCTGGGGAGGAGAGCACTAGGAAAATGACGTCTGTCTGGCACCTTCTGGGCGCTCCCGGAATTCCCCTCCGGTGTGTGGGGCTGCAGACCCCAGCCAGGGGCCCTGTGAGCCTTGGGCTCTCCGTGCTGTGCTGTCTGGGCGGTCAAGCAACCGCTGGAGGAGCCCTGCAGTTGCCCTCCCATTGCCTCTAATAGAGCCCTCACTGCTGGAGCGCTTGGCAGTGTGCAACCCACCGGCAACTAAGCCCTCCACAAGAACGCCTGGGGACTAAGTGCAAAGGCAAGGCAGGAGTGGAGCTGAGGCCAGGAAGGCGCCAGTAGCATCTCCCAGTCTCACGCAGCCTGCTCCTTCCTGGACTGGAAGCCTAGCCGCGAGGCAAGCCTGGGCAACGCTCGCCCAGGGCAGAGCAGCCTCACGAAAGCAACTCTGCCACATCGGGCCTCTGAGCAGAGCTGGAGCACGGCCGTACTAGAGGGGCACTCTGCTCCGCCAAAGTATTGATTGCAGCCGCACGCAGCTGGGCTGGCTCCTCTTCTCCCGAGGAGTCTCGCTTCCCGCATGCTGTAAACTAGGCTTCCAGGCGGGGCCCCCTGCGCCTCCCACAGGTCTTGGCTCAGGAGCTGCTTCCCTGAGCTGGGGCTGTGGACAGGAGCCCAGAAACGCAGGGGAAGGCCCCAACCACCTGCACACGTCTCTGCTGGGGAGGAGAGCACTAGGGCCATAACGTCTGTCAGGCACCTTCTGCGCGCTCACCGACTCGGCCTCCGCGTTTGTGGGGCTGCAGACCCCAGCCAGGGGCCCTGTGAGCCTTGTGCTCTCCGTGATTTGCTGAGTCTGGGTGGTCAAGCAGCCGCTGGAGGAGCACTGCAGTTGCCCTCCCATTGCCTCTAATAGAGCCCTCACTGCTGGAGCGCTTGGCAGTGTGCAACCCACCGGCAACTAAGCCCTCCACAGGAACGCCTGGGAACTAGGTGCAAAGGCAAGGCAGGAGTGGAGCTGAGGCCAGGAAGGCACCAGCAGCATCTCCCAGTCTAGCGCCGCCCGCTCCTTCCTGGACTGGAAGCCTATGTGCGAGGCAAGTCTGGGCAAGGCTCGCCCAGGACAAAGCAGCCTAACGCAAGCAACTCTGCCAGATCCGGACTCTGAGCAGAGCTGGAGCTCTGCCGTACTGGAGGCGCACTCGGCTCCGCCAAAGCAGTGAATGCAGCCGCACACAGCAGGGCTGCCTTCTCTTCTCCCGAGGAGGCTGGCTTCACGCATGCTGTAAACTAGGCTTCCAGGAGGGGCCCCTTGCGCCTCCCACATGTCTTGGCTCAGGAGCTGCTTACCTGAGCTGGGGCTGTGGACTGGAGCCCCGACACGCAGGGGCAGGCCCCAACCACCTACACACGTCTCTGCCTGGGAGGAGAGCACTAGGGAAATGACGTCTGTCAGGCACCTTCTGGGCGCTAACTGAGTTAACCTCCGCGTGTGTGGGGCTGCAGACCCCACCCAGGGGCCCTGTGAGCCTTGTGCTCTACGTGCTGTGCTGAGTCTGGGCGGTCAAGCAACCGCTGGAGGAGCCCTGCAGTTGCCCTCCCATTGCCTCTAATAGAGCCCTCACTGCTGGAGCGCTTGGCAGTGTGCAACCCCCCGGCAACTAAGCCCTCCACAAGAACGCCTGGGGACTAGGTGCAAAGGCAAGGCAGGAGTGCAGCTGAGGCCAGGATGGCGCCAGGAGAATCTCCCAGTCTCGCGCAGCCTGCTCCTTCCTGGACTGGAAGCCTAGCCGCGAGGCAAGTCTGGGCAAGGCTCGCCCAGGGCAGAGCAGCCTCACGCCAGCAGCTCTGCCAGATCGGGCCTCTGAGCAGAGCTGGAGCTCTGCCGTACTGGAGGCGCACTCGGCTCCGCCAAAGCAGTGAATGCAGCAACACGCAGCAGGGCTGCCTTCTCTTCTCCCGAGGAGGCTCGCTTCCCGCATGCTGTAAACTAGGCTTCCAGGCAGGGCCCCATGCGCCTCCCACAGGTCTTGGCTCAGGAGCTGCTTCGCTGAGCTGGGGCTGTGGACGGGAGCCCAGACACGCAGGGGCAGGCCCGAAGCACCTGCACACGTCTCTGCTGGGGAGGAGAGCGCTAGCGAAATGACGTTTGTCAGGCACCTTCTGGGCTCTCACCGAGTCAGTTTCCGCGTGTGTGGGGCTGCAGACCCCAGCCAGTGGCCCTGTGAGCCTTGGGCTCTCCGTGCTGTGCTGAGTCTGGGCGGTCAAGCAACCGCAAGAGGAAACTTGCAGTTGCCCTCCCTTTGCCTTTAATAGAGCCCTCACTGCTGGAGCGCTTGGCAGTGTGCAACACACTGGCAACTAAGCCGTCCACAAGAACGCCTGGGGACTAGGTGCAAAGGCAAGGCAGGAGTGGAGCTGAGGCCAGGAAGGCGCCAGTAGCATCTCCCAGTCTCGCGCAGCCCGCTCCTTTCTGGACAGGAAGCCTACGCGAGGCAAGTCTGGCCAAGGCTCGCCCAGGGCAGAGCAGCCTCACGCCAGCAACTCTGCCAGATCGGGCCTTTGAGCAGTGCTGGAGCTCTGCCGTACTGGAAGCGCACTCGGCTCCGCCCAAGCAGTGAATGCAGCCGCACGCAGCCGGGCTGCCTTCTCTTCTCCCGAGGAGGCTCGCTTCCCGCATGCTGTAAACTAAGCTTCCAGGCGAGGCCCCCGCGCCTCCCACAGGTCTTGGTTCAGGAGCTGCTTCCCTGAGCTGGGGCTGTGGACTGGAGCCCATACACCCAGGGGCAGGCCCCAACCACCTGCACACGTCTCTGCTGGGGAGGAGAGCACTAGGGAAATGACGTCTGTTAGGCACTTTCTGGGCGCTCACCTAGTCAGCCTCCGCGTGTGTGGGGCTGCAGACCCCAGCCAGGGGCCCTGTCAGCCTTGGGCTCTCCGTGCTGTGCTGTCCGGGCGGTCAAGCAACCGCTAGAGGAGCCCTGCTGTTGCCCTCCCATTGCCTCTAAAAGAGCCCTGACTGCTGGAGCGCTTGGCAGTGTGCAACCCACCGGCAACTAAGCCCTCCACAAGAACGCCTGGGGACTAGGTGCAAAGGCAAGGCAGGAGTGGAGCTGAGGCCAGGAAGGCGGCAGTAGCATCCCCCAGTCTCGGGCAGCCTGCTCCTTTCTGGACTGTAAGCCTAGCCGCGAGGCAAGTCTGGGCAAGACTCGCCCAGGGCACAGCAGCCTCACGCAAGCAACTCTGCCAGATCGGGCCTTTGAGCAGAGCTGGAGCTCTGCCGTACTGGAAGGGCACTCGGCTCCGCCAAAGCAGTGATTGCAGCCACAGGCAGCTGGGCTGCCTTCTCTTCTACCAAGGAGGCTCGCTTCCCGCATGCTGTGCACTAGGCTTCCAGGCGGGGGCGCCCCGCTCCTCCTACAGGTTTTAGCTGAGGAGCTGCTTCCCTGAGCTGGGGCTGTGGACGGGAGCCCAGACACGCAGGGGCAGGCCCCAAGCACCGGCACACGTCTCTGCTGGGGAGGAGAGGACTAGGAATATGACGTCTGTCTGGCACCTTCTGGGCGCTCCCGGAATTCTCCTCCGGTGTGTGGGGCTGCAGACCCCAGCCAGGGGCCCTGTGAGCCTTGGGCTCTCCGTTCTGTGTTGTCTGGGCGGTCAAGCAACCGCTGGAGGAGCCCTGCAGTTGCCCTCCCACTGCCTCTAATAGAGCCCTCACTGCTGGAGCGCTTGGCAGTGTGCAACCCACCGGCAACTAAGCCCTCCACAAGAACGCCTGGGGACTAGCTGCAAATGCAAGGCAGGAGTGGAGCTGAGGCCAGGATGGCGCCAGTAGCATCTCCCAGTCTCGCGAAGCCCGCTCCTTTCTGGACAGGAAGCCTACGCGAGGCAAGTCAGGGCAAGGCTCGCCCAGGGCACAGGAGGCTCACGCCAGCAACTATGAGAGATCGGACCTTTGAGCAGAGCTGGAGCTCTGCCGTACTGGAGGGGCACTCGGCTCCGCCAAAGTACTAATTGCCTTCGCACGCAGCTGGGCTGCCTTCTCTTGTACTGAGGAGGCTCGCTTCCGGCATGCTGTAAACTAGGCTTCCCGGCGGGGGCGCCGCGCGCCTCCTACAGGTCTTAGCTGAGGAGCTGCTTCCCTGAGCTGGGGCTGTGGAAGGGAGTCCAGACGCTCAAGGGCAGGCTCCAACCACCTGCACATGTCTCTGCTGGGGAGGAGAGCACTAGGAAAATGACGTCTGTCTGGCACCTTCTGGGCGCTCCCGGAATTCCCCTCCGGTGTGTGGGGCTGCAGACCCCAGCCAGGGGCCCTGTGAGCCTTGTGCTCTCCGTGCTGTGCTGATTCTGGGCAGTCAAGCAAACGAAAGAGGCGACTTGCAGTAGCCCTCCCTTTGCCTCTGACAGACGCCTCACTGCTGGAGCGCTTGGCAGTGTGCAACCCACCGGCAACTAAGCCCTCCACAAGAACGCCTGGGGACTAGGTGCAAAGGCAAGGCAGGAGTGGAGCTGAGGCCAGGAAGGCGCCTGTAGCATCTCCCAGTCTCGCGCAGCCCGCTCCTTTCTGGACTGGAAGCCTAACGCGAGGCAAGTCTGGGCAAGGCTCGCCCAGGGCACAGGAGGCTCACGCCAGCAACTATGAGAGATCGGGCCTTTGAGCAGAGCTGGAGCTCTGCCGTACTGGAGGGGCACTCGGCTCGGCCAAAGTACTGATTGCATCCGCACGCAGCTGGGCTGCCTTCTCTTGTACTGAGGAGGCTCGCTTCCGGCATGCTGTAAACTAGAGTTCCCGGCGGGGGCGCCCCGCGCCTCCTACAGGTCTTAGTTGAGGAGCTGCTTCCCTAAGCTGGGGCTGTGGAAGGGAGTTCAGACACTCAAGGGCAGGCCCCAACCACCTGCATACGTCTCTGCTGGGGAGGAGAGGACTAGGAATATGACGTCTGTCTGGCACCTTCTGGGCGCTCCCGGAATTCTCCTCCGGTGTGTGGGGCTGCAGACCCCAGCCAGGGGCCCTGTGAGCCTTGGGCTCTCCGTTCTGTGTTGTCTGGGCGGTCAAGCAACCGCTGGAGGAGCCCTGCAGTTGCCCTCCCACTGCCTCTAATAGAGCCCTCACTGCTGGAGCGCTTGGCAGTGTGCAACCCACCGGCAACTAAGCCCTCCACAAGAACGCCTGGGGACTAGCTGCAAATGCAAGGCAGGAGTGGAGCTGAGGCCAGGATGGCGCCAGTAGCATCTCCCAGTCTCGCGAAGCCCGCTCCTTTCTGGACAGGAAGCCTACGCGAGGCAAGTCAGGGCAAGGCTCGCCCAGGGCACAGGAGGCTCACGCCAGCAACTATGAGAGATCGGACATTTGAGCAGAGCTGGAGTTCTGCCGTACTTGAGGGGCACTCGGCTCCGCCAAAGTACTGATTGCCTTCGCACGCAGCTGGGCTGCCTTCTCTTGTACTGAGGAGGCTCGCTTCCGGCATGCTGTAAACTAGGCTTCCCGGCGGGGGCGCCGCGCGCCTCCTACAGGTCTTAGCTGAGGAGCTGCTTCCCTGAGCTGGGGCTGTGGAAGGGAGTCCAGACACTCAAGGGCAGGCTCCAACCACCTGCACATGTCTCTGCTGGGGAGGAGAGCACTAGGAAAATGACGTCTGTCTGGCACCTTCTGGGCGCTCCCGGAATTCCCCTCCGGTGTGTGGGGCTGCAGACCCCAGCCAGGGGCCCTGTGAGCCTTGGGCTCTCCGTGCTGTGCTGTCTGGGCGGTCAAGCTACCGCTGGAGGAGCCCTGCAGTTGCCCTCCCATTGCCTCTAATAGAGCCCTCACTGCTGGAGCGCTTGGCAGTGTGCAACCCACCGGCAACTAAGCCCTCCACAAGAACGCCTGGGGACTAAGTGCAAAGGCAAGGCAGGAGTGGAGCTGAGGCCAGGAGGGCGCCAGTAGCATCTCCCAGTCTCACGCAGCCTGCTCCTTCCTGGACTGGAAGCCTAGCCGCGAGGCAAGCCTGGGCAAGGCTCGCCCAGGGCAGAGCAGCCTCACGAAAGCAACTCTGCCAGATCGGGCCTCTGAGCAGAGCTGGAGCACGGCCGTACTAGAGGGGCACTCTGCTCCGCCAAAGTATTGATTGCAGCCGCACGCAGCTGGGCTGGCTCCTCTTCTCCCGAGGAGTCTCGCTTCCCGCATGCTGTAAACTAGGCTTCCAGGCGGGGCCCCCTGCGCCTCCCACAGGTCTTGGCTCAGGAGCTGCTTCCCTGAGCTGGGGCTGTGGACAGGAGCCCAGAAACGCAGGGGAAGGCCCCAACCACCTGCACACGTCTCTGCTGGGGAGGAGAGCACTAGGGCCATAACGTCTGTCAGGCACCTTCTGCGCGCTCACCGACTCGGCCTCCGCGTTTGTGGGGCTGCAGACCCCAGCCAGGGGCCCTGTGAGCCTTGTGTTCTCCGTGATTTGCTGAGTCTGGGTGGTCAAGCAGCCGCTGGAGGAGCACTGCAGTTGCCCTCCCATTGCCTCTAATAGAGCCCTCACTGCTGGAGCGCTTGGCAGTGTGCAACCCACCGGCAACTAAGCCCTCCACAGGAACGCCTGGGAACTAGGTGCAAAGGCAAGGCAGGAGTGGAGCTGAGGCCAGGAAGGCACCAGCAGCATCTCCCAGTCTAGCGCCGCCCGCTCCTTCCTGGACTGGAAGCCTATGTGCGAAGCAAGTCTGGGCAAGGCTCGCCCAGGACAAAGCAGCCTAACGCAAGCAACTCTGCCAGATCCGGACTCTGAGCAGAGCTGGAGCTCTGCCGTACTGGAGGCGCACTCGGCTCCGCCAAAGCAGTGAATGCAGCCGCACACAGCAGGGCTGCCTTCTCTTCTCCCGAGGAGGCTGGCTTCACGCATGCTGTAAACTAGGCTTCCAGGAGGGGCCCCTTGCGCCTCCCACATGTCTTGGCTCAGGAGCTGCTTACCTGAGCTGGGGCTGTGGACTGGAGCCCCGACACGCAGGGGCAGGCCCCAACCACCTACACACGTCTCTGCCTGGGAGGAGAGCACTAGGGAAATGACGTCTGTCAGGCACCTTCTGGCCGCTAACTGAGTTAACCTCCGCGTGTGTGGGGCTGCAGACCCCACCCAGGGGCCCTGTGAGCCTTGTGCTCTACGTGCTGTGCTGAGTCTGGGCGGTCAAGCAACCGCTGGAGGAGCCCTGCAGTTGCCCTCCCATTGCCTCTAATAGAGCCCTCACTGCTGGAGCGCTTGGCAGTGTGCAACCCCCCGGCAACTAAGCCCTCCACAAGAACGCCTGGGGACTAGGTGCAAAGGCAAGGCAGGAGTGCAGCTGAGGCCAGGATGGCGCCAGTAGAATCTCCCAGTCTCGCGCAGCCTGCTCCTTCCTGGACTGGAAGCCTAGCCGCGAGGCAAGTCTGGGCAAGGCTCGCCCAGGGCAGAGCAGCCTCACGCCAGCAGCTCTGCCAGATCGGGCCTCTGAGCAGAGCTGGAGCTCTGCCGTACTGGAGGCGCACTCGGCTCCGCCAAAGCAGTGAATGCAGCAACACGCAGCAGGGCTGCCTTCTCTTCTCCCGAGGAGGCTCGCTTCCCGCATGCTGTAAACTAGGCTTCCAGGCAGGGCCCCATGCGCCTACCACAGGTCTTGGCTCAGGAGCTGCTTCGCTGAGCTGGGGCTGTGGACGGGAGCCCAGACACGCAGGGGCAGGCCCGAAGCACCTGCACACGTCTCTGCTGGGGAGGAGAGCGCTAGCGAAATGACGTTTGTCAGGCACCTTCTGGGCTCTCACCGAGTCAGTTTCCGCGTGTGTGGGGCTGCAGACCCCAGCCAGTGGCCCTGTGAGCCTTGGGCTCTCCGTGCTGTGCTGAGTCTGGGCGGTCAAGCAACCGCAAGAGGAAACTTGCAGTTGCCCTCCCTTTGCCTTTAATAGAGCCCTCACTGCTGGAGCGCTTGGCAGTGTGCAACACACTGGCAACTAAGCCGTCCACAAGAACGCCTGGGGACTAGGTGCAAAGGCAAGGCAGGAGTGGAGCTGAGGCCAGGAAGGCGCCAGTAGCATCTCCCAGTCTCGCGCAGCCCGCTCCTTTCTGGACAGGAAGCCTACGCGAGGCAAGTCTGGGCAAGGCTCGCCCAGGGCAGAGCAGCCTCACGCCAGCAACTCTGCCAGATCGGGCCTTTGAGCAGTGCTGGAGCTCTGCCGTACTGGAAGCGCACTCGGCTCCGCCCAAGCAGTGAATGCAGCCGCACGCAGCCGGGCTGCCTTCTCTTCTCCCGAGGAGGCTCGCTTCCCGCATGCTGTAAACTAAGCTTCCAGGCGAGGCCCCCGCGCCTCCCACAGGTCTTGGTTCAGGAGCTGCTTCCCTGAGCTGGGGCTGTGGACTGGAGCCCATACACCCAGGGGCAGGCCCCAACCACCTGCACACGTCTCTGCTGGGGAGGAGAGCACTAGGGAAATGACGTCTGTTAGGCACTTTCTGGGCGCTCACCTAGTCAGCCTCCGCGTGTGTGGGGCTGCAGACCCCAGCCAGGGGCCCTGTCAGCCTTGGGCTCTCCGTGCTGTGCTGTCCGGGCGGTCAAGCAACCGCTAGAGGAGCCCTGCTGTTGCCCTCCCATTGCCTCTAAAAGAGCCCTGACTGCTGGAGCGCTTGGCAGTGTGCAACCCACCGGCAACTAAGCCCTCCACAAGAACGCCTGGGGACTAGGTGCAAAGGCAAGGCAGGAGTGGAGCTGAGGCCAGGGAGGCGGCAGTAGCATCCCCCAGTCTCGGGCAGCCTGCTCCTTTCTGGACTGTAAGCCTAGCCGCGAGGCAAGTCTGGGCAAGGCTCGCCCAGGGCACAGCAGCCTCACGCAAGCAACTCTGCCAGATCGGGCCTTTGAGCAGAGCTGGAGCTCTGCCGTACTGGAAGGGCACTCGGCTCCGCCAAAGCAGTGATTGCAGCCACAGGCAGCTGGGCTGCCTTCTCTTCTACCAAGGAGGCTCGCTTCCCGCATGCTGTGCACTAGGCTTCCAGGCGGGGGCGCCCCGCTCCTCCTACAGGTTTTAGCTGAGGAGCTGCTTCCCTGAGCTGGGGCTGTGGACGGGAGCCCAGACACGCAGGGGCAGGCCCCAAGCACCGGCACACGTCTCTGCTGGGGAGGAGAGCACTAGGGATATGACGTCTGTCAGGCACCTTCTGGGCGCTCACCGATTCAGCTTCCACGTGTTTGGGGCTGCAGACCCCAGCCAGGGGCCCTGTGAGCCTTGGGCTCTCCGTGCTTTGCTGAGTCTGGTAGGTGAAGCAACCGCTGGAGGAGCCCTGCAGTTGCCCTCCCATTGCCTCTAATAGAGCCCTCACTGCGGGAGCGCTTGGCAGTGTGCAACCCACCGGCAACTAAGCCCTCCACAAGAACGCCTGGGGACTAGGTGCAAAGGCAAGGCAGGAGTGGAGCTGAGGCCAGGAAGGCGGCAGTAGCATCTCCCAGTCTCGGGCAGCCTGCTCCTATCTGGACTGTAAGCCTAGCCGCAAGGCAAGTCTGGGCAAGTCTCGCCCAGGGCAGAGCAGCATCACGCCAGCAACTCTGCCAGATCGGGCCTCTGAGCAGTGCTGGAGCTCTGCCGTACTGGAAGCGCACTCGGCTCCGCCCAAGCAGTGAATGCAGCCGCACGCAGCCGGGCTGCCTTCTCTTCTCCCGAGGAGGCTCGCTTCCCGCATGCTGTAAACTAATCTTCCAGGCGAGGCCCCCCGCGCCTCCCACAGGTCTTGACTCAGGAGCTGCTTCCCTGAACTGAGGCTGTGGACGGGAGCCCAGACACGCAGGGGCAGGCCCCAACCACCTGCACACGTCTCTGCTGGGAAGGAGAGTACTAGGGAAATGACGTCTCTCAGGCACCTTCTGGGAGCTCCCGGAGTTTACCTCCGGAGTGTGGGGCTGCAGACCCCAGCCAGGGGCCCTGTGAGCCTTTTGCTCTCCGTGCTGTGCTGAGTCTGGGCGGTCAAGCAACCTCTGGAGGAGCCCTGCAGTTGCCCTCCCATTGCCTCTAATAGAGCCCTCACTGCTGGAGCGCTTGGCAGTGTGCAACCCACCGGCAACTAAGCCCTCCACAAGAACGCCTGGGGACTAGCTGCAAAGGCAAGGCAGGAGTGGAGCTGAGGCCAGGAAGGCGCCAGTAGCATCTCCCAGTCTCGCGCAGCCCGCTCCTTTCTGGACTGGAAGCCTAACGTTTGGCAAGTCTGGGCAAGGCTCGCCAAGGGCAGAGCAGCCTCACGCCAGCAACTCTTCCAGATCGGGCCTCTGAGCAGAGCTGGAGCTCTGCCGTACTGGAGGGGCACTCGGCTCCGCCAAAGCAGTGTTTGCAGCCGCACGCAGCTGGGCTGCCTCCCTTTCTCCCAAGGAGGCTCGCTTCCCGGATGCTGTAAACTGGGCTTCCAGGCGGGGACCACTGCGCCTCCCACATGTTTTGGCTGAGGAGCTGCTTCCCTGAAGTGGGGCTGTGGACGGGAGCCCAGACACCCAGGGGCAGGCCGCAACAACCTGCACATGTCTCTGCTGGGGAGGAGAGCACTAGGGAAATGACGTCTGTCAGGCACTTTCTGAGCGCTCACCGAGTCAGCCTCCGCGTGTGTGGGGCTGCAGACCCCAGCCAGGGGTCCTGTTAGCCTTGTGCTCTCCATGCTGTGCTGAGTCTGGGCGGTCAAGCAACCGCTGGAGGAGCCCTGCAGTTGCCCTCCCATTGCCTCTAATAGTGCCCTCACTGCTGGAGCGCTTGGCAGTGTGCAACCCACCGGCAACTAAGCCCTCCACAAGAACGCCAGGGGACTAGGTGCAAAGGCAAGGCAGGAGTGGAGCTGAGGCCAGGAAGGCGCCAGTAGCATCTCCCAGTCTCGCGCAGCCCGCTCCTTTCTGGTCTGGAAGCCTAACGTCCGGCAAGTCTGGGCAAGGCTCGCCCAGGGCACAGCAGCCTCACGCCAGCAACTCTGAGAGATCGGACCTTTGAGCAGAGCTGGAGCTCTGCCGTACTGGAGGGGCACTCGGCTCTACCAAAGTAGTGATTGCAGCCGCACGCAGCTGGGCTGCCTTCTCTTGTACTGAGGAGACTCGCTTCCGGCATGCTGTAAACTAGGCTTCCAGGCGGGGGCGCCCCGCGCGTCCTACAGGTCTTAGCTGAGGAGCTGCTTCCCTGAGCTGGGGCTGTGGAAGGGAGTCCAGACACTCAAGGGCAGGCCCCATCCACCTGCACACGTCTCTGGTGGGGAGGAGAGCACTAGGGAAATGACGTCTGTCAGGCACCTTCTGGGCGCTCCCGGAGTTCCCCTCCGGTGTGTGGGGCTGCAGACCCCAGCCAGGGGCCCTGTGAGCCTTGTGCTCTCCGTGCTGTGCAGATTCTGGGCGGTCAAGCAAACGCAAGAGGCGACTTGCAGTAGCCCTCCCTTTGCCTCTAATAGAGCCCTCACGGCTGGAGCGCTTGGCAGTGTGCAACCCACCGGCAACTAAGCCTTTCACAAGAACGCCTGGGAACTAGGTGCAAAGGCAAAGCAGGAGTGAAGCTGAGGCCAGGAAGGCGCCAATAGCATCTCCCAGTCTCTCGCAGCCCGCTCCTTTCTGGACTGGAAGCCTAACGTGCGGCAAGTCTGGGCAAGGCTCGCCCAGGGCAGAGCAGCCTCACGCCAGCAACTCTGCCAGAGCGGGCCTCTGAGCAGAGCTGGAGCTCTGCCGTAATGGAGGGGCACTCGGATCCGCCAAAGCAGTGATTGCAGCCGCACGCAGCTGGGCTGCCTCACCTTCTACCAAGGAGGCTCGCTTCCCGCATGCTGTAAACTAGGCTTCCAGGCGTGGCCCCCTGCGCCTCCCACAGGTCTTGGCTCAGGAGCTGCTTCCCTGAGCTTGGGCTGTGTACGGGAGCCCAGACACGAAGGATTAGGCCCCAACCACCTGCACTCGTCTCTGCTGGGAAGGAGAGCACTAGGGAAATGACGTCTCTCAGGCACCTTCTGGGCGCTCCCGGAGTTCACCTCCGGTGTGTGGGGCTGCAGACCCCAGCCAGGGGCCCTGTGAGCCTTGTGCTCTCCGTGCTGTGCTGAGTCTGGGCGGTCAAGCAACCGTAAGAATAGACTTCCAGTTGCCCTCACTTTGCCTCTAAAAGAGCACTCAAGCTGGAGCCCTTGGCAGTGTGCAACCCACCGGCAACTAAGCCCTCCACAAGAACGCCTGGGGACTAAGTGCAAAGGCAAGGCAGGAGTGGAGCTGAGGCCAGGAAGGCGCCAGTAGCATCTCCCAGTCTCGCTCAGCCCGCTCCTTTCTGGAATGGAAGCCTAGCCACGAGGCAAGTCTGGGCAAGGCTCGCCAAGGGCAGAGCAGCCTTACGCCAGCACTCTGCCAGATCGGGCCTCTGAGCAGAGCTGGAGCTCTGCGGTACTGGAGGCGCACTCGGCTCCGCCCAATCAGTGATTGCAGCCCCACGCATCTGGGCTGCCTCCTCTTCTCCCAAGGAGGCTCGCTTCCCGCATGCTGTGCACTAGGATCCAGGAGGGGGCGCCCCGCGCCTCCTACAGGTCTTGGCTGAGGAGCTGCTTCCCTGAGCTGGGGCTGTGGACGGGAGCCCAGACACGCAGGGTCAGGCCCCAACCACCTGCACACGTCTCTGCTGGGGAGGAGAGCACTAGGGAAATGACGTCTGTCAGACACCTTCTGGGCGCTCAACGAGTCAGCCTCCGCTTGTGTGGGGCTGCAGACCCCAGCCAGGGGCCCTGTGAGCCTTGTGCTCTCCGTGCTGTGCTAAGTCTGGGCGGTCAAGCAACCGCTGGAGGAGCCCTGCACTTGCCCTCCCATTGCCTCTAATAGAGCCCTCACTGCTGGAGCGCTTGGCAGTGTGCAACCCACCGGCAACTAAGCCCTCCACAAGAACGCCTGGGGACTAGGTGCAAAGGCAAGGCAGGAATGGAGCTGAGGCCAGGAAGGCGCCAGTAGCATCTCCCTGTCTCGCGCAGCCCGCTCCTTTCTGGACTGGAAGCCTAACTCGAGGCAAGTCTGGGCAAGGCTCACCCAGGTCACAGCAGCCTCACGCCAGCAACTCTGAGAGATTGGGCCTTTGAGCAGAGCTGGAGCTCTGCCATACTGGAGGGGCACTCGGCTCCGCCAAAGTACTGATTGCAGCCACACGCACCTGGGCTGCCTTCTCTTGTACTGAGGAGGCTCGCTCCGGCATGCTGTAAACTAGGCTTCCGGGCGGGGGCGCCCCGCGCCTCCTACAGGTCTTAGCTGAGGAGCTGCTTCCCTGAGCTGGGGCTGTGAAAGGGAGTCCAGACACTCAAGGGCAGGCCCCAATCACCTGCACACGTCTCTGCTGGGGAGGAGAGCACTAGGGAAATGACGTCTGTCAGGCACCTTCTGGGCGCTGCCGGAGTTCCCCTCCGGTGTGTGGGGCTGCAGACCCCAGCCAGGGGCCCTGTGATCCTTGTACTTTCCGTGCTGTGCTGAGTCTAGGCGTTCAAGCAAACGCAAGAGTCGACTTGCAGTAGCCCTCCCTTTGCCTCTAATAGAGCCCTCACGGCTGGAGCGCTTGGCAGTGTGAAACCCACCGGCAACTAATCCTTTCACAAGAACGCCTGGGAACTAGGTGCAAAGGCAAGGCAGGAGTGGAGCTGAGGCCAGGAAGGCGCCAGTAGCATCTCCCAGTCTCGCACAGCCTGCTTCTTCCTGGACTGGAAGCCTAGCCGCGAGGCAAGTCTGGGCAAAGCTCGCCCTGGGCAGAGAAGCCTCACGCCAGCAACTCTGCCAGATCGTGCCTCTGAGCAGAGCTGGAGCTCTGCCGTACTGGAGGGGCACTCGGCTCCGCCAAAGCAGTTATTGCAGCTGCACGCAGCTGGGCTGGCTCCTCTTCTCCCGAGGAGACTCGCTTCCCGCATGCTGTAAACTAGGCTTCCAGGCGGGGTCCCCTGCACCTCCCAAAGGTCTTGGCTCAGGAGCTGCTTCCCTGAGCTGGGGTTGTGGACGGGAGCCCAGACACACAGGGGCAGGCCCCAACCACCTGCACACGTCTCTGCTGGGGAGGAGAGCACTAGGGAAATGACGTCTGTCAGGCACTTTCTGGGCGCTCACCGAGTCAGCCTCCGCGTGTGTGGGGCTGTAGACCCCAGCCAGGGGCCCTGAGAGCCATGTGCTCTCCGTGCTGTGCTGAGTCTGGGCGGTCAAGCAACCGTAAGAATAGACTTCCAGTTGCCCTCACTTTGCCTCTAATAGAGCCCTCAAGCTGGAGCCCTTGGCAGTGTGCAACCCACCAGCAACTACGCCCTCCACAAGAACGCCTGGGGACTAGGTGCAAAGGCAAGGCAGGAGTGGAGCTGAGGCCAGGAAGGCGTCAGTAGCATCTCCCAGTCTCGCGCAGCCCGCTCCTTTCTGGACTGGAAGCCTAGCCGCGAGGCAAGTCTGGGCAAGGCTTGCCCAGGGCAGAGCAGCCTCACGGCAGCAACTCTGCCAGATTGGGCCTCTGAGCAGAGCTGGAGATCTGCCGTAATGGAGGGGCACTCGGATCCGCCAAAGCAGTGATTGCAGCCGCACGCAGCTGGCCTACTCACCTTCTCCCAAGGAGGCTCGCTTCCCGCATGCTGTAAACTAGGCTTCCAGGCGGGGCCCCATGCGCCTCCCACGGGTCTTTGCTCATGAGTTGTTTTCCTGAGCTGGGGCTGTGGACGGGAGCCCAGACACGCAGGGGCAGGCCCAACCACCTGCACACGTCTCTGCTGTGGAGGAGAGCACTAGGGAAATGACGTCTGTCAGGCACCTTCTGGGCGCTCCCGGAGTTAACCTCCGGTGTGTGGGGCTGCAGACCCCAGCCAGGGGCCCTGTGAGCCTTCTGCTCTCCGTGCTGTGCTGAGTCTGGGCGGTGAAGCAACCGCACAAGGAAACTTGAAGTTGCCCTCCCTTTGCCTCTTATAGAGCCTTCACTGCTGGAGCGCTTGGCAGTGTGCAACCCACCGGCAACTAAGCCTTTCACAAGAACGCCTGGGGACTAGGTGCAAAGGCAAGGCAGGAGTGGAGCTGAGGTCAGGAAGGCGCCAGTAGCATCTCCCAGTCTCACGCAGCCTACTCCTTCCTGGACTGGAAGCCTAGCCGCAAGGCAAGTCTGGGCAAGGCTCACCCAGGTCACAGCAGCCTCACGCCAGCAACTCTGAGAGATCGGGCCTTTGAGCAGAGCTGGAGCTCTGCCATACTGGAGGGGCACTCGGCTCCGCCAAAGTACTGATTGCAGCCACACGCACCTGGGCTGCCTTCTCTTGTACTGAGGAGGCTCGCTCCGGCATGCTGTAAACTAGGCTTCCGGGCGGGGGCGCCCCGCGCCTCCTACAGGTCTTAGCTGAGGAGCTGCTTCCCTGAGCTGGGGCTGTGAAAGGGAGTCCAGACACTCAAGGGCAGGCCCCAATCACCTGCACACGTCTCTGCTGGGGAGGAGAGCACTAGGGAAATGACGTCTGTCAGGCACCTTCTGGGCGCTGCCGGAGTTCCCCTCCGGTGTGTGGGGCTGCAGACCCCAGCCAGGGGCCCTGTGATCCTTGTACTTTCCGTGCTGTGCTGAGTCTGGGCGTTCAAGCAAACGCAAGAGTCGACTTGCAGTAGCCCTCCCTTTGCCTCTAATAGAGCCCTCACGGCTGGAGCGCTTGGCAGTGTGAAACCCACCGGCAACTAATCCTTTCACACGAACGCCTGGGAACTAGGTGCAAAGGCAAGGCAGGAGTGGAGCTGAGGCCAGGAAGGCGCCAGTAGCATCTCCCAGTCTCGCACAGCCTGCTTCTTCATGGACTGGAAGCCTAGCCGCGAGGCAAGTCTGGGCAAAGCTCGCCCTGGGCAGAGAAGCCTCACGCCAGCAACTCTGCCAGATCGTGCCTCCGAGCAGAGCTTGAGCTCTGCCGTACTGGAGGGGCACTCGGCTCCGCCAAAGCAGTGATTGCAGCTGCACGCAGCTGGGCTGGCTCCTCTTCTCCCGAGGAGACTCGCTTCCCGCATGCTGTAAACTAGGCTTCCAGGCGGGGTCCCCTGCACCTCCCAAAGGTCTTGGCTCAGGAGCTGCTTCCCTGAGCTGGGGTTGTGGACGGGAGCCCAGACACACAGGGGCAGACCCCAACCACCTGCACACGTCTCTGCTGGGGAGGAGAGCACTAGGGAAATGACGTCTGTCAGGCACTTTCTGGGCGCTCACCGAGTCAGCCTCCGCGTGTGTGGGGCTGTAGACCCCAGCCAGGGGCCCTGAGAGCCTTGTGCTCTCCGTGCTGTGCTGAGTCTGGGCGGTCAAGCAACCGTAAGAATAGACTTCCAGTTGCCCTCACTTTGCCTCTAATAGAGCCCTCAAGCTGGAGCCCTTGGCAGTGTGCAACCCACCAGCAACTAAGCCCTCCACAAGAACGCCTGGGGACTAGGTGCAAAGGCAAGGCAGGAGTGGAGCTGAGGCCAGGAAGGCGTCAGTAGCATCTCCCAGTCTCGCGCATCCCGCTCCTTTCTGGACTGGAAGCCTAGCCGCGAGGCAAGTCTGGGCAAGGCTTGCCCAGGGCAGAGCAGCCTCACGGCAGCAACTCTGCCAGATTGGGCCTCTGAGCAGAGCTGGAGATCTGCCGTAATGGAGGGGCACTCGGATCCGCCAAAGCAGTTATTGCAGCCGCACGCAGCTGGCCTACTCACCTTCTCCCAAGGAGGCTCGCTTCCCGCATGCTGTAAACTAGGCTTCCAGGCGGGGCCCCATGCGCCTCCCACGGGTCTTTGCTCATGAGTTGTTTTCCTGAGCTGGGGCTGTGGACGGGAGCCCAGACACGCAGGGGCAGGCCCAACCACCTGCACACGTCTCTGCTGTGGAGGAGAGCACTAGGGAAATGACGTCTGTCAGGCACCTTCTGGGCGCTCCCGGAGTTAACCTCCGGTGTGTGGGGCTGCAGACCCCAGCCAGGGGCCCTGTGAGCCTTCTGCTCTCCGTGCTGTGCTGAGTCTGGGCGGTGAAGCAACCGCACAAGGAAACTTGAAGTTGCCCTCCCTTTGCCTCTTATAGAGCCTTCACTGCTGGAGCGCTTGGCAGTGTGCAACCCACCGGCAACTAAGCCTTTCACAAGAACGCCTGGGGACTAGGTGCAAAGGCAAGGCAGGAGTGGAGCTGAGGTCAGGAAGGCGCCAGTAGCATCTCCCAGTCTCACGCAGCCTACTCCTTCCTGGACTGGAAGCCTAGCCGCAAGGCAAGTCTGGGCAAGGCTCACCCAGGTCACAGCAGCCTCACGCCAGCAACTCTGAGCGATCGGGCCTTTGAGCAGAGCTGGAGCTCTGCCATACTGGAGGGGCACTCGGCTCCGCCAAAGTACTGATTGCAGCCACACGCACCTGGGCTGCCTTCTCTTGTACTGAGGAGGCTCGCTCCGGCATGCTGTAAACTAGGCTTCCGGGCGGGGGCGCCCCGCGCCTCCTACAGGTCTTAGCTGAGGAGCTGCTTCCCTGAGCTGGGGCTGTGAAAGGGAGTCCAGACACTCAAGGGCAGGCCCCAATCACCTGCACACGTCTCTGCTGGGGAGGAGAGCACTAGGGAAATGACGTCTGTCAGGCACCTTCTGGGCGCTGCCGGAGTTCCCCTCCGGTGTGTGGGGCTGCAGACCCCAGCCAGGGGCCCTGTGATCCTTGTACTTTCCGTGCTGTGCTGAGTCTGGGCGTTCAAGCAAACGCAAGAGTCGACTTGCAGTAGCCCTCCCTTTGCCTCTAATAGAGCCCTCACGGCTGGAGCGCTTGGCAGTGTGAAACCCACCGGCAACTAATCCTTTCACACGAACGCCTGGGAACTAGGTGCAAAGGCAAGGCAGGAGTGGAGCTGAGGCCAGGAAGGCGCCAGTAGCATCTCCCAGTCTCGCACAGCCTGCTTCTTCCTGGACTGGAAGCCTAGCCGCGAGGCAAGTCTGGGCAAAGCTCGCCCTGGGCAGAGAAGCCTCACGCCAGCAACTCTGCCAGATCGTGCCTCTGAGCAGAGCTGGAGCTCTGCCGTACTGGAGGGGCACTCGGCTCCGCCAAAGCAGTGATTGCAGCTGCACGCAGCTGGGCTGGCTCCTCTTCTCCCGAGGAGACTCGCTTCCCGCATGCTGTAAACTAGGCTTCCAGGCGGGGTCCCCTGCACCTCCCAAAGGTCTTGGCTCAGGAGCTGCTTCCCTGAGCTGGGGTTGTGGACGGGAGCCCAGACACACAGGGGCAGGCCCCAACCACCTGCACACGTCTCTGCTGGGGAGGAGAGCACTAGGGAAATGACGTCTGTCAGGCACTTTCTGGGCGCTCACCGAGTCAGCCTCCGCGTGTGTGGGGCTGTAGACCCCAGCCAGGGGCCCTGAGAGCCTTGTGCTCTCCGTGCTGTGCTGAGTCTGGGCGGTCAAGCAACCGTAAGAATAGACTTCCAGTTGCCCTCACTTTGCCTCTAATAGAGCCCTCAAGCTGGAGCCCTTGGCAGTGCGCAACCCACTAGCAACTAAGCCCTCCACAAGAACGCCTGGGGAATAGGTGCAAAGGCAAGGCAGGAGTGGAGCTGAGGCCAGGAAGGCGTCAGTAGCATCTCCCAGTCTCGCGCAGCCCGCTCCTTTCTGGACTGGAAGCCTAGCCGCGAGGCAAGTCTGGGCAAGGCTTGCCCAGGGCAGAGCAGCCTCACGGCAGCAACTCTGCCAGATTGGGCCTCTGAGCAGAGCTGGAGATCTGCCGTAATGGAGGGGCACTCGGATCCGCCAAAGCAGTGATTGCAGCCGCACGCAGCTGGCCTACTCACCTTCTCCCAAGGAGGCTCGCTTCCCGCATGCTGTAAACTAGGCTTCCAGGCGGGGCCCCATGCGCCTCCCACGGGTCTTTGCTCATGAGTTGTTTTCCTGAGCTGGGGCTGTGGACGGGAGCCCAGACACGCAGGGGCAGGCCCAACCACCTGCACACGTCTCTGCTGTGGAGGAGAGCACTAGGGAAATGACGTCTGTCAGGCACCTTCTGGGCGCTCCCGGAGTTAACCTCCGGTGTGTGGGGCTGCAGACCCCAGCCAGGGGCCCTGTGAGCCTTCTGCTCTCCGTGCTGTGCTGAGTCTGGGCGGTGAAGCAACCTCACAAGGAAACTTGAAGTTGCCCTCCCTTTGCCTCTTATAGAGCCTTCACTGCTGGAGCGCTTGGCAGTGTGCAACCCACCGGCAACTAAGCCTTTCACAAGAACGCCTGGGGACTAGGTGCAAAGGCAAGGCAGGAGTGGAGCTGAGGTCAGGAAGGCGCCAGTAGCATCTCCCAGTCTCACGCAGCCTACTCCTTCGTGGACTGGAAGCCTAGCCGCAAGGCAAGTCTGGGCAAAGCTTGCCCTGGGCAGAGCAGCCTCACGCCAGCAACACTGCCAGATCGGGCCTCTGAGCAGAGCAGGAGCTCTGCCGTACTGGAGGCGCACTCGGCTCCGCCAAAGCAGTGAATGCAGCCGCACACAGCAGGGCTACCTTCTCTTCTCCCGAGGAGACTCGCTTCCAGCATCCTGTAAACTAGGCTTCCAGGCGGGGCCCCCTGCGCCTCCCACAAGTCTTGGCTGAGGAGCTGCTTCCTTGAGCTGGGGCTGCGGACTGGAGCTCAGAAACGCAGGGGCAGGCCCCAACCACCTGCACACGTCTCTGCCTGGGAGGAGAGCACTAGGGAAATGACGGCACTCAGGCACCTTCTGGGCGCTCCCGGAGTTCACTTCCGGTGTGTGGGGCTGCAGACCCCAGCCAGGGGCCCTGTGAGCCTTGTGCTCTCCGTGCTGTGCTGAGTCTGGGCGTCAAGCAACCGCTGGAGGAGCCCTGCAGTTGCCCTCCCATTGCCTCTAATAGAGCCCTCACTGCTGGAGCGCTTGGCAGTGTGCATCCCACCCGCAACTAAGCCCTCCACAAGAACGCCTGGGGACTAGGTGCAAAGGCAAGGCAGGAGTGGAGCTGAGGCCAGGTAGGCGCCAGTAGCATCTCCCAGTCTCGCGCATCCTGCTCCTTCCTGTACTGGAAGCCTAGCCGCGAGGCAAGTCTGGGCAAGGTTCGCCCAGGGCAGAGAAGCCTCACGCCAGCAGCTCTGCCAGATCTGGCCTTGAGCATAGCTGGAGCTCTGCCGTACTGGAAGGGCACACGGCTCCGCCAAAGCAGTGATTGCAGCCGCACGCAGCTGGGCTGCCTCCCCTTCTCCCAAGGAGGCTCGCATCCCACATGCTGTAAACTGGGCTTCCAGGCTGGGCCCTCTGCGCCTCCCACAGGTCTTGGCTCAGGAGCTGCTTCCCTGAGCTGGGGCTGTGGACGGGAGCCCAGACACGCAGGGGCAGGCCCCAACCACCTGCACACGTCTCTGCTGGGGAGGAGAGAAATAGGGAAATGACGTCTGTCAGGCACCTTCTGGGCGCTCCCGGAGTTCACCTCCGGTGTGTGGGGCTGCAGACCCCAGCCAGGGGCCCTGTGAGCCTTGTACTTTCCGTGCTGTGCTGAGGCTGGGCGGTCAAGCAAACCCAAGAGGCGACTTGCAGGAGCCCTCCCTTTGCCTCTAATAGAGCCCTCACGGCTGGAGCGCTTGGCAGTGTGCAACCCACCGGCAACTAAGCCTTTCACAAGAACACATGGGGACTAGGTGCAAAGGCAAGGCAGGAGTGGAGCTGAGGCCAGGAAGGCGCCAGTAGCATCTCCTAGTCTCGAGCAGCCTGCTCCTTCCTGGACTGGAAGCCTAGCCGCGAGGCAAGTCTGGGCAAAGCTCGCCCTGGGCAGAGCAGCCTCATGCCAGCAACTCTGCCAGATCGGGCCTCTGAGCAGAGCTGGACGTCTGCCGCACTGGAGGGGCACTCGGCTCCGCCAAAGCAGTGATTACAGCCTCACGCAGCTGGACTGGCTCCTCTTCTCCCGAGGAGACTCGCTTCCCACATACTGTAAACTAGGCTTCCAGGCGGGGCCCCCTGCGCCTCCCACAGGTCTTGGCTCAAGAGCTGCTTCCCTGAGCTGGGGCTGTGGACGGGAGCCCAGACACGCAGGGGCAGGCCCCAACCACCTGCACACGTCTCTGCTGGGCCGGAGAGCACTAGGGAAATGACGTCTGTCAGGCACCTTCTGGGCGCTCATCGAGTCAGCCTCCGAGTGTGTGGGGCTGCAGACCCCAGCCAGGGGCCCTGTGAGCCTTGTGCTCTCCGTGCTGTGCTGAGTCTGGGCGGTCAAGCAACCGCTGGAGGAGCCCTGCAGTTGCCCTCCCATTGCCTCTAATAGAGCCCTCACTGCTGGAGCGCTTGGCAGTGTGCAACCCACCGGAAACAAGCCCTCCACAAGAACGCCAGGGGACTAGGTGCAAAGGCAAGGCAGGAGTGGAGCTGAGGCCAGGAAGACGCCAGTAGCATCTCCAAATCTCGTGCAGCCTGCTCCTTCCTGCACTGGAAGCCTAGCCGAGAGGCAAGTCTGGGCAAGGCTCGCCCAGGGCAAAGCAGCCTCACGCCAGCAACTCTGCTAGATCGGGCCTCTGAGCAGAGCTGGAGCTCTGCCGTACAGGAGGCGCTCTCGGCTCCGCCCAAGCAGTGATTGCAACCGCAGGCATCTGGGCTGCCTCCTCTTCTCCCAAGGAGGGTCGCTTCCCGCATGCTGTGCACTAGGATTCCTGGCGGGGGCGCCGCGCGCCTCCTTCAGTTCTTGGCTGAGGAGCTGTTTCCCTGAGCTGGGGCTGTGGACGGGAGCCCAGACACGCAAGGGCAGGCCCAAACCACCTGCACATTTCTCTGCTGGCGTGGGGAGCCCTAGGGAAATGACGTCTGTTAGGCACCTTCTGGGCGCTCCCGGAGTTCACCTCCGGTGTGTGGGGCTGCAGACCCCAGCCAGGGGCCCTGTGAGCCTTGTGCTCTCCGTGCTATGCTGAGTCTGGGCGGTCAAGCAACCGATGGAGGAGCCCTGCAGTTGCCCTCCCATTGCCTCTAATAGAGCCCTCACTGCTGGAGCGCTTGGCAGTGTGCAACCCACCGGCAACTAAGCCCTCCACAAGAACGCCTGGGGACTAGGTGCAAAGGCAAGGCAGGAGTGTAGCTGAGGCCAGGAAGGCGCCAGTAGCATCTCCCTGTCTCACGCAGCCCGCTCCTTTCTGGACTGGAAGCCTAACGTGCGGCAAGTCTGGGCAAGGCTCGCCCAGGGCAGAGCAGCCTCACGACAGCAACTCTGCCAGATCGGGCCTCTGAGCAGAGCTGGAGCTCTGCCGTACTGGAGGCACCCTCGGCTCCGCCCAAGCAGTGAATGCAGCCGCACACAGCAGTGCTGCCTTCTCTTCTCCCGAGGAGGCTCGCTTCCCGCATGCTGTAAACTAGCCTTCCAGGCGGGGCCCCCCTCGCCGCCCACATGTCTTGGCTCAGGAGCTGCTACACTGAGCTGGGGCTGTGGACGGGAGCCCAGACACGCAGGGGCAGGCCCCATCCACCTGCACACGTCTCTGCTGGGGAGGAGAGCACTGGAGAAATGACGTCTGTCAGGCACCTTCTGGGCGCTCCCGGAGTTCGCCTCCGGTGTGTGGGGCTGCAGACCCCAGCCAAGGGCCCCGTGAGCCTTGTGCTCTCCGTGCTGTGCTGATTCTGGTCGGTCAAGAAACCGCAAGTGGAGACTTGCAATTGCTCTCCTTTGCCTCTAATACAGCCCTCACTGCTGGAGCGCGTGGCAGTGTGCAACCCACGGGCAACTAAGCCCTCCACAAGAACGCCTGGGGACTAGGCGCAAAGGCAATGCAGGAGTGGAGCTGAGGCCAGGAAGGCGCCAGTAGCATCTCTCAGTCTCGCGAAGCCCGCTCCTTTCTGGACTGGAAGCCTAACGTGAGGCAAGTCTGGGCAAGGCTCGCCCAGGGCAGATCAGCCTCATGCCAGCAACTCTGCCAGATCGGGCCTCTGAGCAGAGCTGGAGCTCTGCCTACTGGAGGGGCACTCGGCTCCGCCAAAGCAGTGAATGTAGCCGCAAACAGCAGGGCTGCCTTCTCTTCTCCCGAGTAGGCTCGCTTCCCGCATGCTGTGCACTAGGCTTCCAGCGGGGGCGCCCCGCGCCTCTTACAGGTCTTGGCTGAGGAGCTGCTTCCCTAAGCTGGGGCTGTGGACGGGAGCCCAGACACGCAGGGGCAAGCCACAACCACCTGCACACGTCTCTGCTGGGGAGGAGAGCACTAGGGAAATGACGTCTGTCAGGCAACTTCTGGGCACTCACCGAGTCAGCCTCCGCCTGTGTGGGGCTGCAGACCCCAGCCAGGTGCCCTGTGAGCCTTGTGCTCTTCATGGTTTGCTGAGTCTGGGCGGTCAAGCAACAGCTGGAGGAGCCCTGCAGTTGCCATCTAATTGCCTCTAATAGAGCCCTCACTGCTGGAGCGCTTGGAAGTGTGCAACCCTCTGGCAACTAAGCCCTCCAGAAGAACGCCTGGGGACTAGGTGCAAAGGCAAGGCAGGAGTGGAAGTGAGGCCAGGAAGGCGCCAGTAGCATCTCCCAGTCTCGCGCAGCCCGCTCCTTCCTGGACTGGAAGCCTATGTGTGAGGCAAGTCTGGGCAAGTCTCGCCCATAACAGAGCAGCCTAACGCCAGCAACTCTGTCAGATCGAGCCTCTGAGCAGAGCTGGAGCTCTGCCGTACTGGAGGCGCACTCGGCTCCGCCAAAGCAGTGAATGCAGCCGCACACAGCAGTGCTGCCTTCTCTTCTCCGGAGGAGGCTCGCTTCCTGCATGCTGTAAACTAGGCTTCCAGGCTGGGCCCCCTGCGCCTCCCACAGGTCTTGGCTCAGGAGCTGCTTCCCTGAGCTGAGGCTGTGGACGGGAGATCAGACACGCAGGGGCAGGCCCCAACCACCTGCACACGTCTCTGCCTGGGAGGAGAGCACTAGGGAAATGCCGGCACTCAGGCACCTTCTGGGCGCTCCCGGAGTTCACCTCCGGTGTGTGGGGCTGCAGACCACAGCCAGGGGCCCTGTGAGCCTTGTGCTCTCCGTGCTGTGCTGAGTCTGGGCGGTCAAGCAACCGTAAGAATAGACTTCCACTTGCCCTCACTTTGCCTCTAATAGAGCCCTCAAGATGAAGCTCTTGGAAGTGTGCAAACCAACGGCAACTAAGCCCACCACAAGAACGCCTGGGGTCTATGTGCAAAGGCAAGGCAGGAGTGGAGCTTAGGCCAGGAAGGCCCCAGTAGCATCTCCCAGTCTCGCGCAGCCTGCTCCTTCCTGGACTGGAAGCCTAGCCGAGAGGCAAGTCTGGGCAATGCTCGCCCAGGGCAGAGCAGCCTCACGCCAGCAACTCTGCCAGATCAGGCCTCTGAGCAGAGCTGGAGCTCTGCCGTACTGGAGGCGCACTCGGCTCTGCCAAAGCAGTGATTGCAGCCGCACACAGCAGGGCTGCCTTCTCTTATCCCGAGGAGGCTCGCTTCCCGCATGCTGTAAACTAGGCTTCCAGGCGGGGCCACCAGCGCCTCCCACATATCTTGGCTCAGGAGCTGCTTCCCTGAGCTGGGGCTGTGGACGTGAGTCCAGACCCGCAGGGGCAGGCCCAAACAACCTGCACACGTCTCTGCTGGGGAGTAGAGCAATAGGGAAATGACGTCTGTCAGGCACCTTCTGGGCGCTCACCGAGTCAGCTTTCGCGTGTGGGGGGCTGCAGACCCCAGCCAGGGGCCCTGTGAGCCTTGTGCTCTCCGTGCTGTGCTGAGTCTGGGCGGTCAAGCAACCGCTGCAGGAGCCCTGCAGTTGCCCTCCCATTGGCTCTAATAGAGCCCTCACTGCTGGAGCGCTTGGCAGTGTGCAACCAACTGGCAACTACGCCTTTCACAAGAACGCCTGGGGACTAGGTGCAAAGGCAAGGCAGGAGTGGAGCTGAGGCCAAGAAGGCGCCAGTAGCATCTCCCAGTCTCACGCAGCCCGCTCCTATCTGGACTGGAAGCCTAACGTGCGGCAAGTCTGGGCAAGGCTCGCCCAGGGCAGAGCAGCCTCACGCCAGCAACTATGCCAGATCGGGCCTCTGAGTAGAGCTGGAGCTCTGCCGTAATGGAGGGGCACTCGGATCCGCCAAAGCAGTGATTGCAGCCGCACGCAGATGGGCTACCTCACCTTCTCCCAAGGAGGCCCGCTTCCCGCATGCTGTAAACTAGGCTTCCAGGCGGGGCCCCCTGCGCCTCCCACAGGTCTTGGCTGAGGAGCTGCTTCCCTGAGGTGGGGCAGTGGACGGGAGCCCAGACACGCAGGGCCCGGCCCCAACCACCTGCACATGTCTCTGCTGGGGAGGAGAGCACTAGGGAAATGACGTCTGTCAGGCACCTTCTGCGCGCTCACCGACTCGGCCTCCGCGTGTGTGGGGCTGCAGACCCCAGCCAGGGGCCCTGTGAGTCTTGTGCTCTGCATGCTGTGCTGAGTCTGGGCGGTCAAGCAACCGCTGGAGGAGCCCTGCAGTTGCCCTCCCATTGCCTATAATAGAGCCCTCACTGCTGGAGCGCTTGGCAGTGTGCAACCAACTGGCAACTAACCCCTCCACAAGAACGCCTGGGGACTAGGTGCAAATGCAAGGCAGTAGTGGAGCTGAGGCCAGGAAGGCGCCAGTAGCATCTCCCAGTCTCGCGAAGCCTGCTCCTTTCTGGACTGGAAGCCTAACGCGAGGCAAGTCTGGCCAAGGCTCGCGCAGGGCACAGCAGCCTCCCGCCAGCAACTCTGAGAGATCGGGCCTTTGAGCAGAGCTGGAGCTCTGCCATACTGGAGGGGCACTCGGCTCCGCCAAAGTACTGATTGCAGCCGCACGCACCTGTGCTGCCTTCTCTTGTACTGAGGAGGCTCGCTTCCGGCATGCTGTAAACTAGACTTCCCGGTGGGGGCGCCCCGCGCCTCCTACAGGTCTTAGCTGAGGAGCTGCTTCCCTGAGCTGGGGCTGTGGAAGGGAGTCCAGACACGCAGGGGCAGGCCCCAACCACCTGCACACGTCTCTGCTGGGGAGGAGAGCACTAGGGAAATGACGTCTGTCAGGCACCTTCTGGGCGCTCCCGGAGTTCCCCTCCGGTGTGTGGGGCTGCAGACCCAGCCAGGGGCCCTGTGAGCCTTGTACTTTCCGTGCTGTGCTGAGTCTGGGCGGTCAAGCAAACGCAAGAGGCGACTTGCAGTAGCCCTCCCTTTGCCTCTAATAGAGCCCTCACGGCTGGAGCGCTTGGCAGTGTGCAACCCACCGGCAACTAAGCCTTTCACAAGAACGCCTGGGGACTAGGTGCAAAGGCAAGGCAGGAGTGGAGCTGATGCCAGGAAGGCGCCAGTAGCATCTCCCAGTCTCGCGCAGCCTGCTCCTTCCTGGACTGGAAGCCTAGCCGCGAGGCAAGTCTGGGCAAAGCTCGCCCTTGGCAGAGCAGCCTCACGCCAGCAACTCTGTCAGATCGGGCCTCTGAGCAGAGCTGGAGCTCTGCCGTACTGGAGGGGCACTCGGCTCCGCCAAAACAGAGATTGCAGCCGAAAGCAGCTGGGCTGGCTCCGCTTCTCCCGAGGAGACTCGCTTCCCGCTTGCTGTAAACTAGGCTTCCCGGCGGGGGCGCCCCGCGCCTCCTAAAGGTCTTAGCTGAGGAACTGCTTCCCTGAGCTGGGGTTGTGGAAGGGAGTCCAGACACTCAAGGGCAGGCCCCAACCACCTGCACACGTCTCTGCTGGGGAGGAGAGCACTAGGAAAATGACGTCTGTCTGGCACCTTCTGGGCGCTCCCGGAATTCCCCTCCGGTGTGTGGGGCTGCAGACCCCAGCCAGGGGCCCTGTGAGCCTTGTGCTCTCCGTGCTGTACTGAGTCTGGGCGGTCAAACAAGCGCTGGAGGAGCCCTGCAGTTGCCCTCCCTTTGCCTCTAATAGAGCTCTCACTGCTGGAGCGCTTGGCTGTGTGCAACCCACCGGCAACTAAGCCCTCCACAAGAACGCCTGGGAACTAGGTGCAAAGACAAGGCAGGAGTGGAGCTGAGGCCAGGAAGGCGACAGTAGCATCTCCCAGTCTCGCGCAGCCCGCTCCTTCCTGGACTGGAAGCCTATGTGCGAGGAAAGTCTGGGCAAGTTCGCCCAGGACAGAGCAGCCTAACGCCAGCAACTCTGCCAGATCGGGCCTCTGAGCAGAGCTGGAGCTCTGCCGTACTGGAGGTGCACTCGGCTCCGCCAAAGCAGTGAATGCAGCTGCAAGCAGCCAGGCTGCTTTCTCTTCTCCCGAGGAGGCTCGCTTCCCACATGCTGTAAACTAGGCTTCCAGGTGGGGCCCCCCGCGCCTCCCACAGGTCTTGACTCAGGAGCTGCTTCCCTGAGCTGAGGCTGTGGACGGGAGCCCAGACACGCAGAGGCAGGCCACAACCACCTGCCCACGTCTCTGCAGGGAAGGAGAGCACTAGGGAAATGACGTCTGTCAGGCACCTTCTGGGCGCTCCCGGCGTTCGCCTCCGGTGTGTGGCGCTGCAGACCCCAGCCAGGGGCCATGTGAGCCTTGTGCTCTCCGTGCTGTGCTGAGTCTTGGCAGTCAAGCAACCGCTGGAGGAGCCCTGCAGTTGCCCTCCCATTGCCTCTAATAGAGGCCTCACTGCTGGAGCGCTTGGCAGTGTGCAACCACTGGCAACTAAGCCCTCCACAAGAACGCCTGGGGACTAGGTGCAAAGGCAAGGCAGGAGTGGAGCTGAGGCAGGAAGGCGCGAGTAGCATCTCCCAGTTTCGCGCAGCCCGCTCCTTTCTGGACTGGAAGCCTAACGCGAGGCAAGTCTGGGCAAGGCTCACCCAGGGCACAGCAGCATCACACCAGCAACTCTGAGAGATCGGGCCTTTGAGCAGAGCTGGAGCTCTGCCATACTGGAGGGGCACTCGGCTCCGCCAAAGTACTGATTGCAGCCGCACGCAGCTCGGCTGCCTTCTCTTGTACTGAGGAGGCTCGCGTCCGGCATGCTGTAAACTAGGCTTCCCGGCGGGGGCGCCCCGCGCCTCCTGCAGGTCTTAGCTGAGGAACTGCTTCCCTGAGCTGGGGCTGTGGAAGGGAGTCCAGACACTCAAGGGCAGGCCCCAACCACCTGCACACGTCTCTGCTGGGGAGGAGAGCACTAGGAAAATGACGTCTGTCTGGCACCTTCTGGGCGCTCCCGGAATTCCCCTCCGGTGTGTGGGGCTGCAGACCCCAGCCAGGGGCCCTGTGAGCCTTGTGCTCTCCGTGCTGTGCTGAGTCTGGGCGGTCAAGCAACCGCTGGAGGAGCCCTGCAGTTGCCCTCCCATTGCCTCTAATAGAGCCCTCACTGCTGGAGCGCTTGGCAGTGTGCAACCCACCGGCAACTAAGCCCTCCACAAGAACGTCTGGGGACTAGGTGCAAAGGCAAGGAAGGAGTGGAGCTGAGGCCAGGAAGGCGCCAGTAGCATCTCCCAGTCTCACGCAGCCTGCTCCTTCCTGGACTGGAAGCCTAGCCGCGAGGCAAGTCTGGGCAAGGTTCGCCCAGGGCAGAGCAGCCTCACGCAAGCAACTCTGCCAGATCGGGCCTCTGAGCAGAGCTGGAGCACTGCCGTACTGGAGGGGCACTCGGCTCCGCCAAAGTATTGATTGCAGCCGCACGCAGCTGGGCTGGCTCCTCTTCTCCCGAGGAGTCTCGCTTCCCGCATGCTGTAAACTAGGCTTCCAGCCGGGGACCCCTGAGCCACCCACAGGTCTTGGCTCAGGAGCTGCTTCCCTGAGCTGGGGCTGTGGACAGGAGCCCAGACACGCAGGGGCAGGCCCCAACCACCTGCACACGTCTCTGCTGGGGAGGAGAGCACTAGGGAAATGACGTCTGTCAGGCACCTTCTGCGCGCTCACCGACTCGGCCTCCGCGTGTGTGGGGCTGCAGACCCCAGCCAGGGGCCCTGTGAGCCTTGTGCTCTCCTTGCTGTGCTGAGTCTGGGTGGTCAATCAGCCGCTGGAGGAGCCCTGCAGTTGCCCTCCCATTGCCTCTAATAGAGCCCTCACTGCTGGAGCGCTTGGCAGTGTGCAACCCACCGGGAACTAAGCCCTCCAGAGGAACGCCTGGGAACTAGGTGCAAAGGCAAGGCAGGAGTGGAGCTGAGGCCAGGAAGGCGCCAGCAGCATCTCCCAGTCTCGCGAAGCCCACTCCTTCCTGGACTGGAAGCCTATGTGCGAGGCAAGTCTGGGCAAGGCTCGCCCAGGACAGAGCAGCCTAACGCAAGCAACTCTGCCAGATCCGGACTCTGAGCAGAGCTGGAGCTCTGCCGTACTGGAGGCGCACTCGGCTCGGCCAAAGCAGTGAATGCAGCCGCACACAGCAGGGCTGCCTTCTCTTCTCCCGAGGAGGCTGGCTTCCCGCATGCTGTAAACTAGGCTTCCAGGAGGGGCCCCCTGCGCCTCCCACAGGTCTTGGCTCAGGAGCTGCTTCCCTGAGCTGGGGCTGTGGACTGGAGCCCAGACACGCAGGGGCAGGCCCCAACCACCTACACACGTCTCTGCTAGGAAGGAGAGCACTAGGGAAATGACGTCTGTCAGGCACCTTCTGCGCCCTCACCGACTCCGCCTCCGCGTGTGTGGGGCTGCAGACCTCAGCCAGGGGCCCTGTGAGCCTTGTGCTCTCCGTGCTGTGCTGATTCTGGGCGGTCAAGCAGCCGCTGGAGGAGCCCTGCAGTTGCCCTCCCATTGCCTCTAATAGAGCCCTCACTGCTGGAGCGCTTGGCAGTGTGCAACCCACCGGCAACTAAGCCCTCCACAGGAACGCCTGGGAACTAGGTGCAAAGGCAAGGCAGGAGTGGAGCTGAGGCCAGGAAGGCGCCAGAAGCATCTCCCAGTCTCGCGCAGCCCGCTCCTACCTGGACTGGAAGCCTATGTGCGAGGCAAGTCTGGGCAAGGCTCGCTCAGACAGAGCAGCCTAACGCAAGCAACTCTGCCAGATCCGGACTCTGAGCAGAGCTGGAGCTCTGGCGTACTGGAGGCGCACTCGGCTCCGCCCAAGCAGTGAATGCAGCCGCACGCAGCCGGGCTGCCTTCTCTTCTCCCGAGGAGGCTCGCTTCCCGCATGCTGTAAACTAGGCTTCCAGGGGAGGCCCCCCGCGCCTCCCACTGGTCTTGACTCAGGAGCTGCTTCCCTGAGCTGGGGCTGTGGACTGGAGCCCAGACACGCTGGGGCAAGCCCCAACCACCTACACACGTCTCTGCTGGGGAGGAGAGCACTAGTGAAATGACGACTCTCAGGCACCTTCTGGGCTCTCCCGGAGTTCACCTCCGGAGTGTGGGGCTGCAGACCCCAGCCAGGGGCCCTGTGAGCCTTTTCCTCTCCGTGCTGTGCTGAGTCTGGGCGGTCAAGCAACCGCTGGAGGAGCCCTGCAGTTGCCCTCCCATAGCCTCTAATAGAGCCCTCACTGCTGGAGCGCTTGGCAGTGTGCAACCCACCGGCAACTAAGCCTTCCACAAGAACGCCTGGGGACTAGGTGCAAAGGCAAGGCTGGAGTGGAGCTGAGGCCAGGAAGGCGCCAGTAGCATCTCCAAGTCTCGAGCAGCCTACTCCTTCCTGGACTGGTAGCCTAGCCGCGAGGCAAGTCTGGGCAAGGTTCGCCCAGGGCAGAGTAGCCTCACGCCAGCAGCTCTGCCAGATCTGGCCTTGAGCAGAGCTGGAGCTCTGCCGTACTGGAGGGGCACTCGGCTCTGCCATAGTAGTGATTGCAGCCGCACGCAGCTGGGCTGCCTTCTCTTGTACTGAGGAGGCTCGCTTCCGGCATGCTGTAAACTAGGCTTCCAGTTGGGGGCGCCCCACGCGTCCTACAGGTCTTAGCTGAGGAGCTGCTTCCCTGAGCTGGGGCTGTGGAAGGGAGTCCAGACACTCAAGGGCAGGCCCCAACCACCTGCACACGTCTCTGCTTGGGAGGAGAGCACTAGGGAAATGACGTCTGTCAGGCACCTTCTTTGCGCTCCCGGAGTTCCCCTCCGGTGTGTGGGGCTGCAGACCCCAGGCAGGGGCCCTGTGAGCCTTGTTCTTTCCGTGCTGTGCAGATTCTGGGCGGTCAAGCAAACGCAAGAGGCGACTTGCAGTAGCCCTCCATTTGCCTCTAATAGAGCCCTCACGGCTGGAGCGCTTGGCAGTGTGCAACCTACCGGCAACTAAGCCTTTCACAAGAACGCCTGGGGACTAGGTGCAAAGGCAATGCAGGAGTGAAGCTGAGGCCAGGAAGTCGCCAGTAGCATCTCCCAGTCTCACGCAGCCCGCTCCTATCTGGACTGGAAGCATAACGTGCGGCAGGTCTGGGAAAGGCTCGCCCAGGGCAGAGCAGCCTCACGCCAGCAACTCTGCCAGAGCGGGCCTCTGAGCAGAGCTGGAGCTCTGCCGTAATGGAGGGGCACTCGGATCCGCCAAAGCAGTGATTGCAGTCACACGCAGCTGGGCTGCCTCACCTTCTCCCAAGGAGGCTCGCTTCCCGCATGCTGTAAACTAGGCTTCCAGGCGGGGCCCCCTGCGCCTCCCACAGGTCTTGGCTGAGGAGCTGCTTCCCTGAGCTGGAGCTGTGGACGGGAGCCCAGAAACGCAGGGGCTGGCCCTAACCACCTGCACACGTCTCTGCTGGGGAGGAGAGCTCTAGGGAAATGACGTCTGTCAGGCACCTTCTGGGCGTTCCCGGAGTTCCCCTTCGGTGTGTGGGGCTGCAGACCCCAGCCAGGGGCCCTGTGAGCCTTGTACATTCCGTGCTGGGCTGAGTCTGGGCGGTCAAGCAACCGCTGGAGGAGCCCTGCTGTTGCCCTCCCATTGCCTCTAATAGAGCCCTCACTGTTGGAGCGCTTGGCAGTGTGCTTCCCACCGGCAACTAAGCCTTCCACAAGAACGCCTGGGGACTAGGTGCAAAGGCAAGGCAGGAGTGGAGCTGAGGCCAGGAAGGCGCCAGTAGCATCTCCCAGTCTCACGCAGCCCGCTCCGTTCTGGACTGGAAGCCTAGCCGCGAGGCAAGTCTGTGCAAGGCTCGCTGAGAGCAGAGCAGCCTCACGCCAGCACTCTGCCAGATCGGGCCTCTGAGCAGAGCTGGAACTCTGACGTAGTGGAAGCGCACTCGGCTCCGCCCAAGGAGTGATTGCAGCCTCACGGGTCTGGGATGCCTCCTCCTCTCCCAAGGAGGCTCGCTTCCCGCATGATGTGCACTAGGCTTCCAGGCGGGGGCGCCCCGCGCCTCCTACAGGTCTTGGCTGAGGAGCTGCTTCCTTGAGCTGGGGCTGTGGTCGGGAGCCCAGACACGCAGGGGCAGGCCCAAACCACCTGCACACGTCTCTGCTGGGGAGGAGAGCACTAGGGAAATGACGTCTGTCAGGCACCTTCTGGGCGCTCACCGAGTCAGCCTCCGCGTGTGTGGGGCTGCAGACCCCAGCCAGGGGCCCTGGGAGCCTTGGGCTCTCCGTGCTGTACTGAGTCAGGTCGGTCAAGCAACCGCTGGAGGAGCCCTGAAGTTGCCCTCCCATTACCTCTAATAGAGCCCTCACTGCTGGAGCGCTTGGCAGTGTGCAACCCACCGGCAAGTAACCCCTCCACAAGACAGCCTGGGGACTAGGTGCAAAGGCAAGGCAGGAGTGGAGCTGAGGCCAGGAAGGCGCCAGTAGCATCTCCCAGTCTCACGCAGCCCGCTCCGTTCTGGACTGGAAGCCTAGCCGCGAGGCAAGTCTAGGCAAGGCTCGCTGAGAGCAGAGCAGCCTCACGCCAGCACTCTGCCAGATCGGGCCTCTGAGCAGAGCTGGAACTCTGACGTAGTGGAAGCGCACTCGGCTCCGCCCAAGGAGTGATTGCAGCCTCACGGGTCTGGGATGCCTCCACCTCTCCCAAGGAGGCTCGCTTCCCGCATGCTGTGCACTAGGCTTCCAGGCGGGGGCGCCCCGCGCCTCCTACAGGTCTTGGCTGAGGAGCTGCTTCCTTGAGCTGGGGCTGTGGTCGGGAGCCCAGACACGCAGGGGCAGGCCCAAACCACCTGCACACGTCTCTACTGGGGAGGAGAGCACTAGGGAAATGACGTCTGTCAGGCACCTTCTGGGTGCTCACCGAGTCAGCCTCCGCGTGTGTGGGGCTGCAGACCCCAGCCAGGGGCCCTGTGAGCCTTGGGCTCTCCGTGCTGTACTGAGTCTGGTCGGTCAAGCAACCGCTGGAGGAGCCCTGAAGTTGCCCTCCCATTACCTCTAATAGAGCCCTCACTGCTGGAGCGCTTGGCAGTGTGCAACCCACCGGCAACTAAGCCCTCCACAGGAACGCCTGGGGACTAGGTGCAAAGGCAAGGCAGGAATGCAGCTGAGGCCAGGAAGGCGCCAGAAACATCTCCCAGTCTCGCGCAGCCCGCTCCTTCCTGGACTGTAAACCTATGTGCGAGGCAAGTCTGGGCAAGGCTCGCCCAGGACAGAGCAGCCTAACGAAAGCAACTCTGCCAGATCCGGACTCTGAGCAGAGCTGGAGCTCTGCCGTACTGGAGGCGCACTCGGCTCCGCCAAAGCAGTGAATGCAGCCGCACACAGCAGGGCTGCCTTCTCTTCTCCCGAGGAAGATGGCTTCCCGCATGCTGTAAACTAGGTTTCCATGAGGGGCCCCCTGCGCCTCCCACAGGTCTTGGCTCAGGAGCTGCTTCCCTGAGCTGGGGCTGTGGACTGGAGCCCAGACACGCAGGGGCAGGCCCCAACCACCTACACACGTCTCGGCTGGGGAGGAGAGTACTAGGGAAATGACGTCATTCAGGCACCTTCTCGGCGCTAACTGAGTTCGCCTCCGGTGTGTGGGGCTGCAGACCCCAGTCAGGGGCCCTGTGAGCCTTGTGCTTTCCGTGCTGTGCTGCGTCTGGTCGGTCAAGCAAACGCAAGAGGCGACTTGCAGTAACCCTCCCTTTGCCTCTGATAGAGCCCTCACTGCTGGAGCGCTTGGCAGTTTGCAACCCTCCGGCAACTAAGCCCTCCACAAGAACGCCTGGGGACTAGGGGCAAAGGCAAGGCAGGAGTGGAGCTGAGGCCAGGAAGGGGCCAGTAGCATCTCCCAGTCTCGCGCAGCCCGCTCCTTTCTGGACTGGAAGCCTAACGCGGGGCAAGTCTGGGCAAGGCTCGCCCAGGGCACAGGAGGCTCACGCCAGCAAGTATGAGAGATAGGGCCTTTGAGCAGAGCTGGAGCTCTGCCGTACTGGAGGGGCACTCGGCTCCGCCAAAGTACTGATTGCAGCCGCACGCAGCTCGGCTGCCTTCTCTTGTACTGAGAAGGCTCGCTTCCGGCATGCTGTAAACTAGGCTTCCCGGCGGGGGCGCCCCGCGCCTCCTACAGGTCTTAGCTGAGGAGCTGCTTAAGTGAGCTGGGGCTGTGGAAGGGAGTCCAGACACTCAAGGGCAGGCCCCAACCACCTGCACACGTCTCTGCTGGGGAGGAGAGCAGTAGGAAAATGACGTCTGTCTGGCACCTTCTGAGCGCTCCCGGAATTCCGCTCCGGAGTGTGGGGCTGCAGACCCCAGCGAGGGGCCCTGTGAGCCTTGTGCTCTCCCTGCTGTGCTGAGTCTGGGCGGTCACGCAACCGCTGGAGGAGCCCTGCAGTAGCCCTCCCATTGCCTCTAATAGAGCCCTCACTGCTGGAGCGCTTGGCAGTGTGCAACCCACCGGCAACTAAGCCCTCCACAAGAACGCTTGGGGACTATGTGCAAAGGCAAGGCAGGAGTGGAGCTGAGGCCAGGATGGCGCCAGTAGAATCTACCAGTCTCGCGCAGCCTGCTCCTTCCTGGACTGGAAGCCTAGGCGCGAGGCAAGTTTGGGCAAGGCTCGCCCAGGGCAGCGCAGCCTCACGCCAGCAGCTCTGCCAGATCGGGCCTCTGAGCAGAGCTGGAGCTCTGCCGTACTGGAGGCGCACTCGGCTCCGCCAAAGCAGTGAATGCAGCCACACGCAGCAGGGCTGCCTTCTCTTCTCCCGAGGAGGCTCGCTTCCCGCATGCTGTAAACTAGGCTTCCAGGCAGGGCCCCCTGCGCCTCCCACAGGTCTTGGCTCAGGAACTGCGTCCCTGAGCTGGGGCTGTGGACGGGAGCCCAGACACGCAGGGGCAGGCCCCAAGCACCTGCACACGTCTCTGCTGGGGAGGAGAGCACTAGCGAAATGACGTCTGTCAGGCACCTTCTGGGCGCTCACCGAGTCAGTTTCTGCGTGTGTGGGGCTGCAGACCCCAGCCAGGGGCCCTGTGAGCCTTTTGCTCTCCGTGCTCTGCTGAGTCTGGGCGGTCAAGCAAACGCTGGAAGCCCTGCAGTTGCCCTCCCATTGCCTGTAATAGAGCCCTCACTGCTGGAGAGCTTGGCAGTGTGCAATCCTCCGGCAACTAAGCCCTCCACAGGAACGCCTGGGGACTAGGTGCAAAGGCAAGGCAGGAGTGGAGCTGAGGCCAGGAAGGCGCCAGCAGCATCTCCCAGTCTCGCGCAGACTGCTCCTTCCTGGACTGGAATACTAGCCGCGAGGTAAGTCTGGGCAAGGCTCGCCCAGGAGAGAGCAGCCTCACTCCAGCAACTCTACCAGATCTGGCCTCTGAGCAGAGCTGGAGCTCTGCCGTACTGGAGGCGCACTCGGCTCCGCAAAAGCAGTGAATGCAGCCGCACACAGCAGGGCTGCCTTCTCTTCTCCTGAGGAGGCTCGCTTCCCGCATGCTGTAAACTAGGCTCCCAGCGCGGCCCTCTGCGCCTACCACAGGTCTTGGCTGAGGAGCTGCTTCCCTGAGCTGGGGCTGTGGACGGGAGCCCAGACACGCAGGAGCAGGCCCCAAGCACCTGCACACGTCTCTGCTGGGGAGGAGAGCACTAGGGAAATGACGTCTGTCAGGCACCTTCTGGGCGCTCACCGAGGCAGCCTCCGCGTGTGTGGGGCTGCAGACCCCAGCCAGGGACCCTGTGAGCCTTGTGCTCTCCGTGCTGTGCTGAGTCTGGGCGGTCAAGCAACCGTAAGAATAGACTTCCACTTGCCCTCACTTTGCCTCTAATAGAGCCCTCAAGCTGGAGCTCTTGGAAGTGTGCAACCCACCGGCAACTAAGCCCACCACAAGAACGCCTGGGGTCTAGGTGCAAAGGCAAGGCAGGAGTGGAGCTTAGGCCAGAAAGGGGCCAGTAGCATCTCCAAGTCTCGCGCAGCCTGCTCCTTCCTGGACTGGAAGCCTAGCCGAGAGGCAAGTCTGGGAAATGCTCGCCCAGGGCAGAGCAGCCTAACGCCAGCAACTCTGCCAGATCAGGCCTCTGAGCAGAGTTGGAGCTCTGCCGTACTGGAGGCGCACTCGGCTCCGCCAAAGCAGTGAATGCAGCCGTACACAGCAGGGCTGCCTTCTCTTCTCCCGAGGAGGCTCGCTTCCCGCATGCTGTAAACTAGGCTTCCAGGCGGGGCCACATGCGCCTCCCACATGTCTTAGCTCAGGAGCTGCTTCCCTGAGCTGGGGCTGTGGACGTGAGTCCAGACCCGCAGGTGCAGGCCCAAACAACCTGCACACGTCTCTGCTGGGGAGGAGAGCACTAGCGAAATGACGTCTGTCAGGCACCTTCTGGGTGCTCACCGAGTCAGCCTCCGCGTGTGTGGGGCTTCAGACCCCAGCCAGGGGCCCTGTGAGCCTTGTGCTCTCCGTGCTGTGCTGAGTCTGGACGGTCAAGCAACCGCTGGAGGAGCCTTGATGTTGCCCTCCCATTGCCTCTAATAGAACCCTCACTGCTGCAGTGCTTGGCAGTGTGCAACCCACCGGCAACTAAGCCCTCCACAAGAACGCCTTGGGACTAGGTGCAAAGGCAAGGCAGGAGTGGAGCTGAGGCCAGGAAGGCGCCAGTAGCATCTCCCAGTCTCGCGCAGCCCGCTCCTTTCTGGACTGGAAGCCTAGCCTCGAGGCAAGTCTGGGCAAGGCTCGCCCAGGGCAGAGCTGCCTCACGCCAGCACTCTGCCAGATCGGGCCTCTGAGCAGAGCTGGAGCTCTGCCGTACTGGAGGCACACTCGGCTCCGCCAAAGCCGTGAATGCAGCCGCAAACAGCAGGGCTGCCTTCTCTTCTCCCGAGGAGGATCGCTTCCCGCATGCTGTAAACTAGGCTTCCAGGTGGGGCCCCCGGCGCCTCCCACAGGTCTTGACTCAGGAGCTGCTTCCCTGAGCTGAGGCTGTGGACGGGAGCCCAGACACGCAGGGGCAGGCCCCAAGCACCTGCCCACGTCTCTGCAGGGAAGAAGAGCACTAGGGAAATGACGTCTGTCAGGCACCTTCTGGGTGCTCCCGGAGTTCGCCTCCGGTGTGTGGGGCTGTAGACCCCAGCCAGGGGCCCTGTGAGCCTTGTGCTCTCCGTGCTGTGCTGAGTCTGGGCGGTCAAGCAACCGCACAAGGAAACTTGAGGTTGCCCTCCCTTTGCCTCTAAAAGAGCCTTCACTGCTGGAGCGCTTGGCAGTGTGCAACCCACCGGCAAATAAGCCTTTCACAAGAACGCCTGGGGACTAGGTGCAAAGGCAAGGCAGGAGTAGAGCTGAGGCCAGGAAGGCGCCAGTAGCATCTCCCAGTCTCGCACAGCCTGCTCCTTCCTGGACTGGAAGCCTAGCCGCAATGCAAGTCTGGGCAAAATTGCCCTGGGCAGAGCAGCCTCACGCCAGCAACACTGCCAGATCGGGCCTCTGAGCAGAGCTGGAGCTCTGCCGTACTGGAGGTGCACTCGGCTACGCCAAAGCAGTGAATGCAGCCGCACACAACAGGGCTGCTTTCTCTTCTCCAGAGGAGGCTCGCTTCCCGCATGCTGTAAACTAGGCTTCCAGGCGGGGCCCCCAGCGCCTCCCACAGGTCTTGGCTCAGAAGCTGCTTCCCTGAGCTGGGGCTGTGGACGGGAGCTCAGACACGCAGGGGCAGGCCCCAACCACCTGCACACGTCTCTGCCTGGGAGGAGAGCACTAGGGAAATGACGTCTGTCAGGCACCTTCTGGGCGCTTCCGGAGTTCATCTCCGGTGTGTGGGGCTGCAGAACCCAGCCAGGGGCCCTGTGAGCCTTGTGTTCTCCGTGCTGTGCTGAGTCTGGGCGGTCAAGCAACCGCTGGAGGAGCCTTGATGTTGCCCTCCCATTGCCTCTAATAGAGCCCTGACTGCTGGAGCGCTTGGCAGTGTGCAACCCACCGGCAAGTAAGCCCTCCACAAGAACGCCTGGGGACTAGGTGCAAAGGCAAGGCAGGAGTGGAGCTGAGGCCAGGAAGGCGCCAGTAGCATCTCCCAGTCTCGCGCAGCCCGCTCCTTTCTGGACTGGAAGCCGAACCTCGAGGAAAGTCTGGGCAAGCCTCGCCCAGGCCAGAGCAGCCTCACGCCAGCACTCTGCCAGATCGGGCCTCTGAAAAGAGCTGGAGCTCTGCCGTACTTGAGGCACACTCGGCTCCGCCAAAGCAGTGAATGCAGCCGCACACAGCAGGGCTGCCTTCTCTTCTCCCGAGGAGGCTCGCTTCCCGCATGCTGTAAACTAGGCTTCCAGGAGGGGCCCCCTGCGCCTCCCACAGGTCTTGGCTCAGGAGCTGCTTCCCTGAGCTGGGGCTGTGGACTGGAGCCCAGACACGCAGGGGCAGGCCCCAACCACCTACACACGTCTCTGCTGGGGAGGAGAGCACTAGGGAAATGACGTCTGTCAGGCAACTTCTGGGCGTTAACTGAGTTAGCCTCCCCATGTTTGGGGCTGCAGATCCCAGCCAGGGGCCCTGTGAGCCTTATGCTCTCCGTGCTGTGCTGAGTCTGGTCGGTCAAGCAACCGCTGGAGGAGCCCTGCTGTTGCCCTCCCTTTGCCTCTAATAGAGCCCTGACTGCTGGAGCGCTTGGCAGTGTGCAACCCACCGGCAAGTAAGCCCTCCACAAGAACGCCTGGGGACTAGGTGCAAAGGCAAGGCAGGAGTGGAGCTGAGGCCAGGAAGGCGCCAGTAGCATCTCCCAGTCTCGCGCAGCCCGCTCCTTTCTGGACTGGAAGCCGAGCCTCGAGGAAAGTCTGGGCAAGCCTCGCCCAGGCCAGAGAAGCCTCACGCCAGCACTCTGCCAGATCGGGACTCTGAGCAGAGGTGGAGCTCTCTCGTACTGGAGGCGCACTCGGCTCCGCCCAGGCAGTGATTGCAGCCGCACGCATCTGGGCTGCCTCCTCTTCTCCCAAGGAGGCTCGCTTCCCGCATGCTGTGCACTAGGATTCCAGGCGGGGGCGCCCCACGCCTCCTACAGGTCTTGGCTGAGGAGCTGCTTCGCTGAGCTGGGGCTGTGGACGGGAGCCCAGACACGGAGGGGCAGGTCCAGACCACCTGCACACGTCTCTGCTGGGGAGGAGAGCACTAGGGAAATGACGTCTGTCAGGCACCTTCTGGGCGCTCCCGAAGTTCGCCTCTGGTGTGTGGGGCTGCAGACCCCAGCCAGGGGCCCTGTGAGCCTTGTGCTTTCCGTGCTGTGCTGAGTCTGGGTGGTCAAGCAAACCCAAGAGGCGACTTGCAGTAGCCCTCCCTTTGCCTCTGATAGAGCCCTCACTGCTGGAGCGCTTGGCAGTGTGCAACCCACCGGCAACTAAGCCCTCCAAAGGAACGCCTGGGAACTAGGTGCAAAGGCAAGGCAGGAGTGGAGCTGAGGCCAGGAAGGCGCCAGCAGCATCTCCCAGTCTCGCGCAGCCCGCCCCTTCCTGGACTGGAAGCCTATGTGCGAGGCAAGTCTGGGCAAGGCTCGCCCAGGACAGAGCAGCCTCACGCAAGCAACTCTGCCAGATCGGGCCTCTGAGCAGTGCTGGAGCTCTGCCGTACTGGAAGCGCACTCGGCTCCGCCCTAGCAGTGAATGCAGCCGCACGCAGCCGGCCTGCCTTCTCTTCTCCCGAGGAGGCTCGCTTCCCGCATGCTGTAAACTAGGCTTCCAGGCGGGGCACACTGCGCCTCCCACAGGTCTTGGCTCAGGAACTCCGTCCCTGAGCTGGGGCTGTGGACGGGAGCCCAGACACGCAGGGGCAGGCCCCAACCACCTGCACACGTCTCTGCTGGGGAGGAGAGCACTAGGGAAATGACGTCTTTCAGGCACCTTCTGGGCGCTCCCGGAGTTCGCCTCCGGTGTGTGGGGCTGCAGACCCCAGCCAGGGGCCCTGTGAGCCTTGTGCTTTCCGTGCTGTGCTGAGTCTGGGCGGTCAAGCAAACGAAAGAGGCGACTTGCAGTAGCCCTCCCTTTGCCTCTGATAGAGCCCTCACGGCTGGAGCGCTTGGCAGTGTGCAACCCACAGGTAACTAAGCCCTCCACAAGAACGCCTGGGGACTAGGTGCAAAGGCAAGGCAGGAGTGGAGCTGAGGCCAGGAAGGCGCCAGTAGCATCTCCCAGTCTCGCGCAGCCCGTTCCTTTCTGGACTGGAAGCCTAACGTTTGGCAAGTCTGGGCAAGGCTCGCCAAGGGCAGAGTAGCCTCACGCCAGCAGCTCTTCCAGATGTGGCCTTGAGCAGAGCTGGAGCTCTGCCGTACTGGAGGCGCACTCGGCTCCGCCAAAGCAGTGAATGCAGCTGCACACAGCAGGGCTGCCTTCTCTTCTCCCGAGGAAGCTCGCTTCCCGCATGCTGTAAACTAGGTTTCCAGGCGGGGCCCCCTGCGCCTCCCACAGGTCTTGGCTAAGGAGCTGCTTCCCTGAGCTGGGGCTCTGGACGGGAGCCCAGACACGCAGGAACAGGCCCCAACCACCTGCATTCGTCTCTTCTGGGAAGGAGAGCACTAGGGAAATGACGTCTCTCAGGCACCTTCTGGGCGCTCCCGGAGTTCACCTCCGGTGTGTGGGGCTGCAGACCCCAGCCAGGGGCCCTGTGAGCCTTGTGCTCTCCGTGCTGTGCTGTGTCTGGGCGGTCAAGCAACCGCTGGAGGAGCCCTGCAGTTGCCCTCCCATTGCCTCTAATAGAGCCGTCACTGCTGGAGCGCTTGGCAGTGTGCAACCCACCGGCAACTAAGCCCTCCACAAGAACGCCAGGGGACTAGGTGCAAAGGCAAGGCAGGAGTGGAGCTGAGGCCAGGAAGGCACCAGTAGCATCTCCCAGTCTCGCGCAGCCCGCTCCTTTCTGGTCTGGAAGCCTAACGTGCGGCAAGTCTGGGCAAGGCTCGCCCAGGGCACAGCAGCCTCACGCCAGCAACTCTGAGAGATCGGACCTTTGAGCAGAGCTGGAGCTCTGCCGTACTGGAGGGGCACTCGGCTCTACCAAAGTAGTGATTGCAGCCGCACGCAGCTGGGCTGCCTTCTCTTGTACTGAGGAGACTCGCTTCCGGCATGCTGTAAACTAGGCTTCCAGGCGGGGGCGCCCCGCGCGTCCTACAGGTCTTGGCTCAGGAGCTGCTTCCCTGAGCTGGGGCTCTGGACGGGAGCCCAGACACGCAGGGGCAGGCCCCAACCACCTACACACGTCTCTGCTGGGGAGGAGAGCACTAGGGAAATGACGTCTGTCAGGCAACTTCTGGGCGTTAACTGAGTTAGCCTCCCCATGTTTGGGGCTGCAGACCCCAGCCAGGGGCCCTGTGAGCCTTATGCTCTCCGTGCTGTGCTGAGTCTGGTCGGTCAAGCAACCGCTGGAGGAGCCCTGCTGTTGCCCTCCCTTTGCCTCTAATAGAGCCCTGACTGCTGGAGCGCTTGGCAGTGTGCAACCCACCGGCAAGTAAGCCCTCCACAAGAACGCCTGGGGACTAGGTGCAAAGGCAAGGCAGGAGTGGAGCTGAGGCCAGGAAGGCGCCAATAGCATCTCCCAGTCTCGCGCAGCCCGCTCCTTTCTGGACTGGAAGCCGAGCCTCGAGGAAAGTCTGGGCAAGCCTCGCCCAGGCCAGAGCAGCCTCACGCCAGCACTCTGCCAGATCGGGACTCTGAGCAGAGGTGGAGCTCTCTCGTACTGGAGGCGCACTCGGCTCCGCCCAGGCAGTGATTGCAGCCGCACGCATCTGGGCTGCCTCCTCTTCTCCCAAGGAGGCTCGCTTCCCGCATGCTGTGCACTAGGATTCCAGGCGGGGGCGCCCCACGCCTCCTACAGGTCTTGGCTGAGGAGCTGCTTCGCTGAGCTGGGGCTGTGGACGGGAGCCCAGACACGGAGGGGCAGGTCCAGACCACCTGCACACGTCTCTGCTGGGGAGGAGAGCACTAGGGAAATGACGTCTGTCAGGCACCTTCTGGGCGCTCCCGAAGTTCGCCTCTGGTGTGTGGGGCTGAAGACCCCAGCCAGGGGCCCTGTGAGCCTTGTGCTTTCCGTGCTGTGCTGAGTCTGGGCGGTCAAGCAAACCCAAGAGGCGACTTGCAGTAGCCCTCCCTTTGCCTCTGATAGAGCCCTCACTGCTGGAGCGCTTGGCAGTGTGCAACCCACCGGCAACTAAGCCCTCCAAAGGAACGCCTGGGAACTAGGTGCAAAGGCAAGGCAGGAGTGGAGCTGAGGCCAGGAAGGCGCCAGCAGCATCTCCCAGTCTCGCGCAGCCCGCCCCTTCCTGGACTGGAAGCCTATGTGCGAGGCAAGTCTGGGCAAGGCTCGCCCAGGACAGAGCAGCCTCACGCAAGCAACTCTGCCAGATCGGGCCTCTGAGCAGTGCTGGAGCTCTGCCGTACTGGAAGCGCACTCGGCTCCGCCCTAGCAGTGAATGCAGCCGCACGCAGCCGGCCTGCCTTCTCTTCTCCCGAGGAGGCTCGCTTCCCGCATGCTGTAAACTAGGCTTCCAGGCGGGGCACACTGCGCCTCCCACAGGTCTTGGCTCAGGAACTCCGTCCCTGAGCTGGGGCTGTGGACGGGAGCCCAGACACGCAGGGGCAGGCCCCAACCACCTGCACACGTCTCTGCTGGGGAGGAGAGCACTAGGGAAATGACGTCTTTCAGGCACCTTCTGGGCGCTCCCGGAGTTCGCCTCCGGTGTGTGGGGCTGCAGACCCCAGCCAGGGGCCCTGTGAGCCTTGTGCTTTCCGTGCTGTGCTGAGTCTGGGCGGTCAAGCCAACGAAAGAGGCGACTTGCAGTAGCCCTCCCTTTGCCTCTGATAGAGCCCTCACGGCTGGAGCGCTTGGCAGTGTGCAACCCACAGGTAACTAAGCCCTCCACAAGAACGCCTGGGGACTAGGTGCAAAGGCAAGGCAGGAGTGGAGCTGAGGCCAGGAAGGCGCCAGTAGCATCTCCCAGTCTCGCGCAGCCCGTTCCTTTCTGGACTGGAAGCCTAACGTTTGGCAAGTCTGGGCAAGGCTCGCCAAGGGCAGAGTAGCCTCACGCCAGCAGCTCTTCCAGATGTGGCCTTGAGCAGAGCTGGAGCTCTGCCGTACTGGAGGCGCACTCGGCTCCGCCAAAGCAGTGAATGCAGCTGCACACAGCAGGGCTGCCTTCTCTTCTCCCGAGGAAGCTCGCTTCCCGCATGCTGTAAACTAGGTTTCCAGGCGGGGCCCCCTGCGCCTCCCACAGGTCTTGGCTAAGGAGCTGCTTCCCTGAGCTGGGGCTCTGGACGGGAGCCCAGACACGCAGGAACAGGCCCCAACCACCTGCATTCGTCTCTTCTGGGAAGGAGAGCACTAGGGAAATGACGTCTCTCAGGCACCTTCTGGGCGCTCCCGGAGTTCACCTCCGGTGTGTGGGGCTGCAGACCCCAGCCAGGGGCCCTGTGAGCCTTGTGCTCTCCGTGCTGTGCTGTGTCTGGGCGGTCAAGCAACCGCTGGAGGAGCCCTGCAGTTGCCCTCCCATTGCCTCTAATAGAGCCCTCACTGCTGGAGCGCTTGGCAGTGTGCAACCCACCGGCAACTAAGCCCTCCACAAGAACGCCAGGGGACTAGGTGCAAAGGCAAGGCAGGAGTGGAGCTGAGGCCAGGAAGGCACCAGTAGCATCTCCCAGTCTCGCGCAGCCCGCTCCTTTCTGGTCTGGAAGCCTAACGTGCGGCAAGTCTGGGCAAGGCTCGCCCAGGGCACAGCAGCCTCACGCCAGCAACTCTGAGAGTTCGGACCTTTGAGCAGAGCTGGAGCTCTGCCGTACTGGAGGGGCACTCGGCTCTACCAAAGTAGTGATTGCAGCCGCACGCAGCTGGGCTGCCTTCTCTTGTACTGAGGAGACTCGCTTCCGGCATGCTGTAAACTAGGCTTCCAGGCGGGGGCGCCCCGCGCGTCCTACAGGTCTTGGCTCAGGAGCTGCTTCCCTGAGCTGGGGCTCTGGACGGGAGCCCAGACACGCAGGATCAGGCCCCAACCACCTGCACTAGTCTCTGCTGGGAAGGAGAGCACTAGGGAAATGACGTCTGTCAGGCACCTTCTGGGCGCTCCCGGAGTTCACCTCCGGTGTGTGGGGCTGCAGACCCCAGCCAGGGGCCCTGTGAGCCTTGTGCTCTCCGTGCTGTGCAGATTCTGGGCGGTCAAGAAACGCAAGAGGCGACTTGCAGTAGCCCTCCCTTTGCCTCTAATAGAGCACTCACGGCTGGAGCGCTTGGCAGTGTGCAACCCACCGGCAACTAAGCCTTTCACAAGATCGCCTGGGAACTAGGTGCAAAGGCAATGCAGGAGTGAAGCTGAGGCCAGGAAGGCGCCAGTAGCATCTCCCAGTCTCTCGCAGCCCGCTCCTATCTGGACTGGAAACCTAACGTGCGGCAAGTCTGGGCAAGGCTCGCCCAGGGCAGAGCAGCCTCACGCCAGCAACTCTGCCAGAGCGGGCCTCTGAGCAGAGCTGGAGCTCTGCCGTAATGGAGGGGCACTTGGATCCGCCAAAGCAGTGATTGCAGCCGCACGCAGCTGGGCTGCCTCACCTTCTCCCAAGGAGGCTCGCTTCCCGCATGCTGTGCACTAGGCTTCCAGGAGGCGGCGCCCCGCGCCTCCTACAGGTCTTGGCTGAGGAGCTGCTTCCCTGAGCTGGGGCTGTGGACGGGAGCCCAGACACGCAGGGTCAGGCCCCAACCACCTGCACACGTCTCTGCTGGGGAGGAGAGCACTAGGGAAATGACGTCTGTCAGACACCTTCTGGGCGCTCAACGAGTCAGCCTCCGCGTGTGTGGGGCTGCAGACCCCAGCCAGGGGCCCTGTGAGCCTTGTGCTCTCCGTGCTGTGCTGAGACTGGGCGGTCAAGCAACCGCTGGAGGAGCCCTGCAGTTGCCCTCCCATTGCCTCTAATAGAGCCCTCACTGCTGGAGCGCTTGGCAGTGTGCAACCCACCGGCAACTAAGCCCTCCACAAGAACGCCTGGGGACTAGGTGCAAAGGCAAGGTAGGAATGGAGCTGAGGCCAGGAAGGCGCCAGTAGCATCTCCCAGTCTCGCGCAGCCCGCTCCTTTCTGGACTGGAAGCCTAACTCGAGGCAAGTCTGGGCAAGGCTCACGTAGGTCACAGCAGCCTCACGCCAGCAACTCTGAGAGATCGGGCCTTTGAGCAGAGCTGGAGCTCTGCCATACTGGAGGGGCACTTGGCTCCGCCAAAGTACTGATTGCAGCCACACGCACCTGGGCTGCCTTCTCTTGTACTGAGGAGGCTCGCTCCGGCATGCTGTAAACTAGGCTTCCCGGCGGGGGCGCCCCGCGCCTCCTACAGGTCTTAGCTGAGGAGCTGCTTCCCTGAGCTGGGGCTGTGGAAGGGAGTCCAGACACTCAAGGGCAGGCTCCAATCACCTGCACACGTCTCTGCTGGGGAGGAGAGCACTAGGGAAATGACGTCTGTCAGGCACCTTCTGGGCGCTGCCGGAGTTCCCCTCCGGTGTGTGGGGCTGCAGACCCCAGCCAGGGGCCCTGTGATCCTTGTACTTTCCGTGCTGTGCTGAGTCTGGGCGTTCAAGCAAACGCAAGAGTCGACTTGCAGTTGCCCTCCCTTTGCCTCTAATAGAGCCCTAACGGCTGGAGCGCTTGGCAGTGTGCAACCCACCGGCAACTAAGCCTTTCACAAGAACGCCTGGGGACTAGGTGCAAAGGCAAGGCAGGAGTGGAGCTGAGGCCAGGAAGGCGCCAGTAGCATCTCCCAGTCTCGCGCAGACTGCTCCTTCCTGGACTGGAAGCCTAGCCGCGAGGCAAGTCTGGGCAAGGCTCGCCGAGAGCAGAGCAGCCTCACGCCAGCACTCTGCCAGATCGGGCCTCTGAGCAGAGCTGGAACTCTGCCGTAGTGGAAGCACACTCGGCTCCGCCCAAGCAGTGATTGCAGCCTCACTGGTCTGGGATGCCTCCACCTCTCCCAAGGAGGCTCGCTTCCCGCATGATGTGCACTAGGCTTCCAGGCGGGGGCGCCCCGCGCCTCCTACAGGTCTTGGCTGAGGAGCTGCTTCCCTGAGCTGGGGCTGTGGACGGGAGCCCAGACACGCAGGGGCAGGTCCAAACCACCTGCACACGTCTCTGCTGGGGAGGAGAGCACTAGGGAAATGACGTCTGTCAGGCACCTTCTGGGCGCTCCCGAAGTTCGCCTCTGGTGTGTGGGGCTGCAGACCCCAGCCAGGGGCCCTGTGAGCCTTGTGCTTTCCGTGCTGTGCTGAGTCTGGGCGGTCAAGCAAACGCAAGAGGCGACTTGCAGTAGCCCTCCCTTTGCCTCTGATAGAGCCCTCACTGCTGGAGCGCTTGACAGTGTGCAACCCACCGGCAACTAAGCCCTCCACAAGAACGCCTGGGAACTAGGTGCAAAGGCAAGGCAGGAGTGGAGCTGAGGCCAGGAAGGCGCCAGTAGCATCTCCCAGTCTCGCGCAGCCCGCTCCTTTCTGGACTGGAAGCCTAACTCGAGGCAAGTCTGGGCAAGGCTCACGCAGGTCACAGCAGCCTCACGCCAGCAACTCTGAGAGATCGGGCCTTTGAGCAGAGCTGGAGCTCTGCCATACTGGAGGGGCACTCGGCTCCGCCAAAGTACTGATTGCAGCCACACGCACCTGGGCTGCCTTCTCTTGTACTGAGGAGGCTCGCTCCGACATGCTGTAAACTAGGCTTCCCGGCGGGGGCGCCCCGCGCCTCCTACAGGTCTTAGCTGAGGAGCTGCTTCCCTGAGCTGGGGCTGTGGAAGGGAGTCCAGACACTCAAGGGCAGGCCCCAATCACCTGCACACGTCTCTGCTGGGGAGGAGAGCACTAGGGAAATGACGTCTGTCAGGCACCTTCTGGGCGCTGCCGGAGTTCCCCTCCGGTGTGTGGGGCTGCAGACCCCAGCCAGGGGCCCTGTGATCCTTGTACTTTCCGTGCTGTGCTGAGTCTGGGCGTTCAAGCAAACGCAAGAGTCGACTTGCAGTAGCCCTCCCTTTGCCTCTAATAGAGCCCTCACGGCTGGAGCGCTTGGCAGTGTGCAACCCACCGGCAACTAAGCCTTTCACAAGAACGCCTGGGGACTAGGTGCAAAGGCAAGGCAGGAGTGGAGCTGAGGCCAGGAAGGCGCCAGTAGCATCTCCCAGTCTCGCGCAGACTGCTCCTTCCTGGACTGGAAGCCTAGCCGCGAGGCAAGTCTGGGCAAGGCTCGCCGAGAGCAGAGCAGCCTCACGCCAGCACTCTGCCAGATCGGGCCTCTGAGCAGAGCTGGAACTCTGCCGTAGTGGAAGTGCACTCGGCTCCGCCCAAGCAGTGATTGCAGCCTCACTGGTCTGGGATGCCTCCACCTCTCCCAAGGAGGCTCGCTTCCCGCATGATGTGCACTAGGCTTCCAGGCGGGGGCGCCCCGCGCCTCCTACAGGTCTTGGCTGAGGAGCTGCTTCCGTGAGCTGGGGCTGTGGAAGGGAGTCCAGACACTCAAGGGCAGGCCTCAACCACCTGAACACGTCTCTGCTGGGGAGGAGAGCACTAGGAAAATGACGTCTGTCTGGCACCTTCTGGGCGCTCCCGGAATTCCCTTCCGGTGTGTGGGGCTGCAGACCCCAGCCAGGGGCCCTGTGAGCCTTGTGCTCTCCGTGCTGTGCTGAGTCTGGGCTGTCAAGCAGCCGCTGGAGGAGCCCTGCAGTTGCCCTCCCATTGCCTCTAATAGAGCCCTCACTGCTGGAGCGCTTGGCAGTGTGCAACCCACCGGCAACTAAGCCCTCCACAGGAACGCCTGGGACTAGGTGCAAAGGCAAGGCAGGAGTGGAGCTGAGGCCAGGAAGGCGCCAGCAGCATCTCCCAGTGTCGCGCAGCCCGCTCCTTCCTGGACTGGAAGCCTATGTGCGAGGCAAGTCTGGGCAAGGCTCGCCAAGGAAAGAGCAGCCTAACTCAAGCAACTCTGCCAGATCCGGACTCTGAGCAGAGCTGGAGCTCTGCCGTATTGGAGGCGCACTCGGGTCCGCCAAAGCAGTAAATGCAGCCGCACACAGCAGGGCTGCCTTCTCTTCTCCCGAGGAGGCTGGCTTCCCGCATGCTGTAAACTAGGCTGCCAGTAGGGGCCCCTTGCGCCTCCCACATGTCTTGGCTCAGGAGCTGCTTCCCTGAGCTGGGGCTGTGGACTGGAGCCCCGACACGCAGGGGCAGGCCCCAAACACCTACACACGTCTCTGCTGGGGAGGAGAGCACTAGGGAAATGACGTCTGTCAGGCACCTTCTGGGCGCTAACTGAGTTAACCTACGCGTGTGTGGGGCTGCAGACCCCACCCAGGGGCCCTGTGAGCCTTGTGCTCTCCGTGCTGTGCTGAGTCTGGGCGGTCAAGCAACCGCTGGAGGAGCCCTGCAGTTGCCCTCCCATTGCCTCTAATAGAGCCCTCACTGCTGGAGCGCTTGGCAGTGTGCAACACACCGGCAACTAAGTCCTCCAGAAGAACGCCTGGGGACTAGGTGTAAAGGCAAGGCAGGAGTGGAGCTGAGGCCAGGATGGCGCCAGTAGAATCTCCCAGTCTCACGCAGCCTGCTCCTTCCTGGACTGGAAGCCTAGCCGCGAGGCAAGTCTGGGCAAGGCTCGCCCAGGGCAGAGCAGCCTCACGCCAGCAGCTCTGCCAGATCGGGCCTCTGAGCAGAGCTGGAGCTCTGCCGTACTGGAGGCGCACTCGGCTCCGCCAAAGCAGTGAATGCAGCCACACGCAGCAGGGCTGCCTTCTCTTCTCCCGAGGAGGGTCGCTTCCCGCATGCTGTAAACTAGGCTTCCAGGCAGGGCCCCCTGCGCCTCCCACAGGTCTTGGATCAGGAGCTGATTCCCTGAGCTGGGGCTGTGGACGGGAGCCCAGACACGCAGGGGCAGGCCCCAAGCACCTGCACACGTCTCTGCTGGGGAGGAGAGCACTAGCGAAATGACGTTTGTCAGGCACCTTCTGGGCGCTCACCGAGTCAGTTTCCGCGTGTGTGGGGCTGCAGACCCCAGCCAGGGGCCCTGTGAGCCTTGTGCTTTCCGTGCTGTGCTGATTCTGGGCGGTCAAGCAAACGAAAGAGGCGACTTGCAGTAGCCCTCCCTTTGCCTCTGATAGAGCCCTCACTGCTGGAGCGCTTGGCAGTGTGCAACCCACCGGCAACTAAGCCCTCCACAAGAACGCCTGGGGACTAGGTGCAAAAGCAAGGCAGGAGTGGAGCTGAGGCCAGGAAGGCGCCAGTAGCATCTCCCAGTCTCGCGCAGCCCGCTCCTTTCTGGACTGGAAGCCTAACGCGAGGCAAGTCTGGGCAAGGCTCGCCCAGGGCACAGGAGGCTCACGCCAGCAACTATGAGAGATCGGGCCTTTGAGCAGAGCTGGAGCTCTGCCGTAGTGGAGGGGCACTCGGCTCCGCCAAAGTACTGATTGCATCCGCACGCAGCTGGGCTGCCTTCTCTTGTACTGAGGAGGCTCGCTTCCGGCATGCTGTAAACTAGAGTGCCCGGCGGGGGCGCCCCGCGCCTCCTACAGGTCTTAGCTGAGGAGCTGCTTCCCTGAGCTGGGGCTGTGGAAGGAAGTTCAGACACTCAAGGGCAGGCCGCAACCACCTGCATACGTCTCTGCTGGGGAGGAGAGGACTAGGAAAATGACTTCTGTCTGGCACCTTCTGGGCGCTCCCGGAATTCCCCTCCGGTGTGTGGGGCTGCAGATCCCAGCCAGGGGCCCTGTGAGCCTTGGGCTCTCCGTTCTGTGCTGTCTGGGCGGTCAAGCAACCGCTGGAGGAGCCCTGCAGTTGCCCTCCCATTGCCTCTAATAGAGCCCTCACTGCTGGAGCGCTTGGCAGTGTGCAACCCACCGGCAACTAAGCCCTTCACAAGAACGCCTGGGGACTAGGTGCAAAGGCAAGGCAGGAGTGGAGCTTAGGCCTGGAAGGCGCCAGTAGCATCTCCGGGTCTCGCGCAGCCTGCTCCCTTCTGGACTGGAAGCCTATGTGCGAGGCAAGTCTGGGCAAGGCTCGCAGAGCGCAGAGCAGCCTCACGCCAGCACTCTGCCAGATCGGGCCTCTGAGCAGAGCTGGAACTCTGACGTAGTGGAAGCGCACTCGGCTCCGCCCAAGGAGTGATTGCAGCCTCACGGGTCTGGGATGCCTCCACCTCTCCCAAGGAGGCTCGCTTCCCGCATGCTGTGCACTAGGCTTCCAGGCGGGGGCGCCCCGCGCCTCCTACAGGTCTTGGCTGAGGAGCTGCTTCCTTGAGCTGGGGCTGTGGTCGGGAGCCCAGACACGCAGGGGCAGGCCCAAACCACCTGCACACGTCTCTACTGGGGAGGAGAGCACTAGGGAAATGACGTCTGTCAGGCACCTTCTGGGCGCTCACCGAGTCAGCCTCCGCGTGTGTGGGGCTGCAGACCCCAGCCAGGGGCCCTGTGAGCCTTGGGCTCTCCGTGCTGTACTGAGTCTGGTCGGTCAAGCAACCGCTGGAGGAGCCCTGAAGTTGCCCTCCCATTACCTCTAATAGAGCCCTCACTGCTGGAGCGCTTGGCAGTGTGCAACCCACCGGCAACTAAGCCCTCCACAGGAACGCCTGGGGACTAGGTGCAAAGGCAAGGCAGGAATGGAGCTGAGGCCAGGAAGGCGCCAGAAACATCTCCCAGTCTCGCGCAGCCCGCTCCTTCCTGGACTGTAAACCTATGTGCGAGGCAAGTCTGGGCAAGGCTCGCCCAGGACAGAGCAGCCTAACGAAAGCAACTCTGCCAGATCCGGACTCTGAGCAGAGCTGGAGCTCTGCCGTACTGGAGGCGCACTCGGCTCCGCCAAAGCAGTGAATGCAGCCGCACACAGCAGGGCTGCCTTCTCTTCCTCCGAGGAAGATGGCTTCCCGCATGCTGTAAACTAGGTTTCCATGAGGGGCCCCCTGCGCCTCCCACAGGTCTTGGCTCAGGAGCTGCTTCCCTGAGCTGGGGCTGTGGACTGGAGCCCAGACACGCAGGGGCAGGCCCCAACCACCTACACACGTCTCGGCTGGGGAGGAGAGTACTAGGGAAATGACGTCATTCAGGCACCTTCTCGGCGCTAACTGAGTTCGCCTCCGGTGTGTGGGGCTGCAGACCCCAGTCAGGGGCCCTGTGAGCCTTGTGCTTTCCGTGCTGTGCTGCGTCTGGGCGGTCAAGCAAACGCAAGAGGCGACTTGCAGTAACCCTCCCTTTGCCTCTGATAGAGCCCTCACTGCTGGAGCGCTTGGCAGTTTGCAACCCTCCGGCAACTAAGCCCTCCACAAGAACGCCTGGGGACTAGGGGCAAAGGCAAGGCAGGAGTGGAGCTGAGGCCAGGAAGGGGCCAGTAGCATCTCCCAGTCTCGCGCAGCCCGCTCCTTTCTGGACTGGAAGCCTAACGCGGGGCAAGTCTGGGCAAGGCTCGCCCAGGGCACAGGAGGCTCACGCCAGCAAGTATGAGAGATAGGGCCTTTGAGCAGAGCTGGAGCTCTGCCGTACTGGAGGGGCACTCGGCTCCGCCAAAGTACTGATTGCAGCCGCACGCAGCTCGGCTGCCTTCTCTTGTACTGAGAAGGCTCGCTTCCGGCATGCTGTAAACTAGGCTTCCCGGCGGGGGCGCCCCGCGCCTCCTACAGGTCTTAGCTGAGGAGCTGCTTAAGTGAGCTGGGGCTGTGGAAGGGAGTCCAGACACTCAAGGGCAGGCCCCAACCACCTGCACACGTCTCTGCTGGGGAGGAGAGCAGTAGGAAAATGACGTCTGTCTGGCACCTTCTGGGCGCTCCCGGAATTCCGCTCCGGAGTGTGGGGCTGCAGACCCCAGCGAGGGGCCCTGTGAGCCTTGTGCTCTCCCTGCTGTGCTGAGTCTGGGCGGTCACGCAACCGCTGGAGGAGCCCTGCAGTAGCCCTCCCATTGCCTCTAATAGAGCCCTCACTGCTGGAGCGCTTGGCAGTGTGCAACCCACCGGCAACTAAGCCCTCCACAAGAACGCTTGGGGACTATGTGCAAAGGCAAGGCAGGAGTGGAGCTGAGGCCAGGATGGCGCCAGTAGAATCTACCAGTCTCGCGCAGCCTGCTCCTTCCTGGACTGGAAGCCTAGGCGCGAGGCAAGTTTGGGCAAGGCTCGCTCAGGGCAGCGCAGCCTCACGCCAGCAGCTCTGCCAGATCGGGCCTCTGAGCAGAGCTGGAGCTCTGCCGTACTGGAGGCGCACTCGGCTCCGCCAAAGCAGTGAATGCAGCCACACGCAGCAGGGCTGCCTTCTCTTCTCCCGAGGAGGCTCGCTTCCCGCATGCTGTAAACTAGGCTTCCAGGCAGGGCCCCCTGCGCCTCCCACAGGTCTTGCCTCAGGAACTGCGTCCCTGAGCTGGGGCTGTGGACGGGAGCCCAGACACGCAGGGGCAGGCCCCAAGCACCTGCACACGTCTCTGCTGGGGAGGAGAGCACTAGCGAAATGACGTCTGTCAGGCACCTTCTGGGCGCTCACCGAGTCAGTTTCTGCGTGTGTGGGGCTGCAGACCCCAGCCAGGGGCCCTGTGAGCCTTTTGCTCTCCGTGCTCTGCTGAGTCTGGGCGGTCAAGCAAACGCTGGAAGCCCTGCAGTTGCCCTCCCATTGCCTGTAATAGAGCCCTCACTGCTGGAGAGCTTGGCAGTGTGCAATCCTCCGGCAACTAAGCCCTCCACAGGAACGCCTGGGGACTAGGTGCAAAGGCAAGGCAGGAGTGTAGCTGAGGTCAGGAAGGCGCCAGCAGCATCTCCCAGTCTCGCGCAGCCTGCTCCTTCCTGGACTGGAATACTAGCCGCGAGGTAAGTCTGGGCAAGGCTCGCCCAGGAGAGAGCAGCCTCACTCCAGCAACTCTGCCAGATCTGGCCTCTGAGCAGAGCTGGAGCTCTGCCGTACTGGAGGCGCACTCGGCTCCGCAAAAGCAGTGAATGCAGCCGCACACAGCAGGGCTGCCTTCTCTTCTCCTGAGGAGGCTCGCTTCCCGCATGCTGTAAACTAGGCTCCCAGCGCGGCCCTCTGCGCCTACCACAGGTCTTGGCTGAGGAGCTGCTTCCCTGAGCTGGGGCTGTGGACGGAAGCCCAGACACGCAGGAGCAGGCCCCAACCACCTGCACACGTCTCTGCTGGGGAGGAGAGCACTTGGGAAATGACGTCTGTCAGGCACCTTCTGGGCACTCACCGAGGCAGCCTCCGCGTGTGTGGGGCTGCAGACCCCAGCCAGGGACCCTGTGAGCCTTGTGCTCTCCGTGCTGTGCTGAGTCTGGGCGGTCAAGCAACCGTAAGAATAGACTTCCACTTGCCCTCACTTTGCCTCTAATAGAGCCCTCAAGCTGGAGCTCTTGGAAGTGTGCAACCCACCGGCAACTAAGCCCACCACAAGAACGCCTGGGGTCTAGGTGCAAAGGCAAGGCAGGAGTGGAGCTTAGGCCAGAAAGGGGCCAGTAGCATCTCCAAGTCTCGCGCAGCCTGCTCCTTCCTGGACTGGAAGCCTAGCCGAGAGGCAAGTCTGGGAAATGCTCGCCCAGGGCAGAGCAGCCTCACGCCAGCAACTCTGCCAGATCAGGCCTCTGAGCAGAGTTGGAGCTCTGCCGTACTGGAGGCGCACTCGGCTCCGCCAAAGCAGTGAATGCAGCCGTACACAGCAGGGCTGCCTTCTCTTCTCCCGAGGAGGCTCGCTTCCCGCATGCTGTAAACTAGGCTTCCAGGCGGGGCCACATGCGCCTCCCACATGTCTTAGCTCAGGAGCTGCTTCCCTGAGCTGGGGCTGTGGACGTGAGTCCAGACCCGCAGGTGCAGGCCCAAACAACCTGCACACGTCTCTGCTGGGGAGGAGAGCACTAGCGAAATGACGTCTGTCAGGCACCTTCTGGGTGCTCACCGAGTCAGCCTCCGCGTGTGTGGGGCTTCAGACCCCAGCCAGGGGCCCTGTGAGCCTTGTGCTCTCCGTGCTGTGCTGAGTCTGGACGGTCAAGCAACCGCTGGAGGAGCCTTGATGTTGCCCTCCCATTGCCTCTAATAGAGCCCTCACTGCTGCAGTGCTTGGCAGTGTGCAACCCACCGGCAACTAAGCCCTCCACAAGAACGCCTTGGGACTAGGTGCAAAGGCAAGGCAGGAGTGGAGCTGAGGCCAGGAAGGCGCCAGTAGCATCTCCCAGTCTCGCGCAGCCCGCTCCTTTCTGGACTGGAAGCCTAGCCTCGAGGCAAGTCTGGGCAAGGCTCGCCCAGGGCAGAGCTGCCTCACGCCAGCACTCTGCCAGATCGGGCCTCTGAGCAGAGCTGGAGCTCTGCCGTACTGGAGGCACACTCGGCTCCGCCAAAGCCGTGAATGCAGCCGCAAACAGCAGGGCTGCCTTCTCTTCTCCCGAGGAGGATCGCTTCCCGCATGCTGTAAACTAGGCTTCCAGGTGGGGCCCCCGGCGCCTCCCACAGGTCTTGACTCAGGAGCTGCTTCCCTGAGCTGAGGCTGTGGACGGGAGCCCAGACACGCAGGGGCAGGCCCCAAGCACCTGCCCACGTCTCTGCAGGGAAGAAGAGCACTAGGGAAATGACGTCTGTCAGGCACCTTCTGGGTGCTCCCGGAGTTCGCCTCCGGTGTGTGGGGCTGCAGACCCCAGCCAGGGGCCCTGTGAGCCTTGTGCTCTCCGTGCTGTGCTGAGTCTGGGCGGTCAAGCAACCGCACAAGGAAACTTGAGGTTGCCCTCCCTTTGCCTCTAATAGAGCCTTCACTGCTGGAGCGCTTGGCAGTGTGCAACCCACCGGCAAATAAGCCTTTCACAAGAACGCCTGGGGACCAGGTGCAAAGGCAAGGCAGGAGTAGAGCTGAGGCCAGGAAGGCGCCAGTAGCATCTCCCAGTCTCGCACAGCCTGCTCCTTCCTGGACTGGAAGCCTAGCCGCAATGCAAGTCTGGGCAAAATTGCCCTGGGCAGAGCAGCCTCACGCCAGCAACACTGCCAGATCGGGCCTCTGAGCAGAGCTGGAGCTCTGCCGTACTGGAGGTGCACTCGGCTACGCCAAAGCAGTGAATGCAGCCGCACACAACAGGGCTGCTTTCTCTTCTCCAGAGGAGGCTCGCTTCCCGCATGCTGTAAACTAGGCTTCCAGGCGGGGCCCCCAGCGCCTCCCACAGGTCTTGGCTCAGAAGCTGCTTCCCTGAGCTGGGGCTGTGGACGGGAGCTCAGACACGCAGGGGCAGGCCCCAACCACCTGCACACGTCTCTGCCTGGGAGGAGAGCACTAGGGAAATGACGTCTGTCAGGCACCTTCTGGGCGCTTCCGGAGTTCATCTCCGGTGTGTGGGGCTGCAGAACCCAGCCAGGGGCCCTGTGAGCCTTGTGTTCTCCGTGCTGTGCTGAGTCTGGGCGGTCAAGCAACCGCTGGAGGAGCCTTGATGTTGCCCTCCCATTGCCTCTAATAGAGCCCTGACTGCTGGAGCGCTTGGCAGTGTGCAACCCACCGGCAAGTAAGCCCTCCACAAGAACGCCTGGGGACTAGGTGCAAAGGCAAGGCAGGAGTGGAGCTGAGTCCAGGAAGGCGCCAGTAGCATCTCCCAGTCTCGCGCAGCCCGCTCCTTTCTGGACTGGAAGCCGAGCCTCGAGGAAAGTCTGGGCAAGCCTCGCCCAGGCCAGAGCAGCCTCACGCCAGCACTCTGCCAGATCGGGCCTCTGAAAAGAGCTGGAGCTCTGCCGTACTGGAGGCAAACTCGGCTCCGCCAAAGCAGTGAATGCAGCCGCACACAGCAGGGCTGCCTTCTCTTCTCCCGAGGAGGCTCGCTTCCCGCATGCTGTAAACTAGGCTTCCAGGAGGGGCCCCCTGCGCCTCCCACAGGTCTTGGCTCAGGAGCTGCTTCCCTGAGCTGGGGCTGTGGACTGGAGCCCAGACACGCAGGGGCAGGCCCCAACCACCTACACACGTCTCTGCTGGGGAGGAGAGCACTAGGGAAATGACGTCTGTCAGGCAACTTCTGGGCGTTAACTGAGTTAGCCTCCCCATGTTTGGGGCTGCAGACCCCAGCCAGGGGCCCTGTGAGCCTTATGCTCTCCGTGCTGTGCTGAGTCTGGCCGGTCAAGCAACCGCTGGAGGAGCCCTGCTGTTGCCCTCCCTTTGCCTCTAATAGAGCCCTGACTGCTGGAGCGCTTGGCAGTGTGCAACCCAACGGCAAGTAAGCCCTCCACAAGAACGCCTGGGGACTAGGTGCAAAGGCAAGGCAGGAGTGGAGCTGAGGCCAGGAAGGCGCCAGTAGCATCTCCCAGTCTCGCGCAGCCCGCTCCTTTCTGGACTGGAAGCCGAGCCTCGAGGAAAGTCTGGGCAAGCCTCGCCCAGGCCAGAGCAGCCTCACGCCAGCACTCTGCCAGATCGGGACTCTGAGCAGAGGTGGAGCTCTCTCGTACTGGAGGCGCACTCGGCTCCGCCCAGGCAGTGATTGCAGCCGCACGCATCTGGGCTGCCTCCTCTTCTCCCAAGGAGGCTCGATTCCCGCATGCTGTGCACTAGGATTCCAGGCGGGGGCGCCCCACGCCTCCTACAGGTCTTGGCTGAGGAGCTGCTTCGCTGAGCTGGGGCTGTGGACGGGAGCCCAGACACGGAGGGGCAGGTCCAGACCACCTGCACACGTCTCTGCTGGGGAGGAGAGCACTAGGGAAATGACGTCTGTCAGGCACCTTCTGGGCGCTCCCGAAGTTCGCCTCTGGTGTGTGGGGCTGCAGACCCCAGCCAGGGGCCCTGTGAGCCTTGTGCTTTCCGTGCTGTGCTGAGTCTGGGCGGTCAAGCAAACCCAAGAGGCGACTTGCAGTAGCCCTCCCTTTGCCTCTGATAGAGCCCTCACTGCTGGAGCGCTTGGCAGTGTGCAACCCACCGGCAACTAAGCCCTCCAAAGGAACGCCTGGGAACTAGGTGCAAAGGCAAGGCAGGAGTGGAGCTGAGGCCAGGAAGGCGCCAGCAGCATCTCCCAGTCTCGCGCAGCCGGCCCCTTCCTGGACTGGAAGCCTATGTGCGAGGCAAGTCTGGGCAAGGCTCGCCCAGGACAGAGCAGCCTCACGCAAGCAACTCTACCAGATCGGGCCTCTGAGCAGTGCTGGAGCTCTGCCGTACTGGAAGCGCACTCGGCTCCGCCCTAGCAGTGAATGCAGCCGCACGCAGCCGGCCTGCCTTCTCTTCTCCCGAGGAGGCTCGCTTCCCGCATGCTGTAAACTAGGCTTCCAGGCGGGGCACACTGCGCCTCCCACAGGTCTTGGCTCAGGAACTCCGTCCCTGAGCTGGGGCTGTGGACGGGAGCCCAGACACGCAGGGGCAGGCCCCAACCACCTGCACACGTCTCTGCTGGGGAGGAGAGCACTAGGGAAATGACGTCTTTCAGGCACCTTCTGGGCGCTCCCGGAGTTCGCCTCCGGTGTGTGGGGCTGCAGACCCCAGCCAGGGGCCCTGTGAGCCTTGTGCTTTCCGTGCTGTGCTGAGTCTGGGCGGTCAAGCAAACGAAAGAGGCGACTTGCAGTAGCCCTCCCTTTGCCTCTGATAGAGCCCTCACGGCTGGAGCGCTTGGCAGTGTGCAACCCACAGGTAACTAAGCCCTCCACAAGAACGCCTGGGGACTAGGTGCAAAGGCAAGGCAGGAGTGGAGCTGAGGCCAGGAAGGTGCCAGTAGCATCTCCCAGTCTCGCGCAGCCCGTTCCTTTCTGGACTGGAAGCCTAACGTTTGGCAAGTCTGGGCAAGGCTCGCCAAGGGCAGAGTAGCCTCACGCCAGCAGCTCTTCCAGATGTGGCCTTGAGCAGAGCTGGAGCTCTGCCGTACTGGAGGCGCACTCGGCTCCGCCAAAGCAGTGAATGCAGCTGCACACAGCAGGGCTGCCTTCTCTTCTCCCGAGGAAGCTCGCTTCCCGCATGCTGTAAACTAGGTTTCCAGGCGGGGCCCCCTGCGCCTCCCACAGGTCTTGGCTAAGGAGCTGCTTCCCTGAGCTGGGGCTCTGGACGGGAGCCCAGACACGCAGGAACAGGCCCCAACCACCTGCATTCGTCTCTTCTGGGAAGGAGAGCACTAGGGAAATGACGTCTCTCAGGCACCTTCTGGGCGCTCCCGGAGTTCACCTCCGGTGTGTGGGGCTGCAGACCCCAGCCAGGGGCCCTGTGAGCCTTGTGCTCTCCGTGCTGTGCTGTGTCTGGGCGGTCAAGCAACCGCTGGAGGAGCCCTGCAGTTGCCCTCCCATTGCCTCTAATAGAGCCCTCACTGCTGGAGCGCTTGGCAGTGTGCAACCCACCGGCAACTAAGCCCTCCACAAGAACGCCAGGGGACTAGGTGCAAAGGCAAGGCAGGAGTGGAGCTGAGGCCAGGAAGGCACCAGTAGCATCTCCCAGTCTCGCGCAGCCCGCTCCTTTCTGGTCTGGAAGCCTAACGTGCGGCAAGTCTGGGCAAGGCTCGCCCAGGGCACAGCAGCCTCACACCAGCAACTCTGAGAGGTCGGACCTTTGAGCAGAGCTGGAGCTCTGCCGTACTGGAGGGGCACTCGGCTCTACCAAAGTAGTGATTGCAGCCGCACGCAGCTGGGCTGCCTTCTCTTGTACTGAGGAGACTCGCTTCCGGCATGCTGTAAACTAGGCTTCCAGGCGGGGGCGCCCCGCGCGTCCTACAGGTCTTGGCTCAGGAGCTGCTTCCCTGAGCTGGGGCTCTGGACGGGAGCCCAGACACGCAGGATCAGGCCCCAACCACCTGCACTAGTCTCTGCTGGGAAGGAGAGCACTAGGGAAATGACGTCTGTCAGGCACCCTCTGGGCGCTCCCGGAGTTCACCTCCGGTGTGTGGGGCTGCAGACCCCAGCCAGGGGCCCTGTGAGCCTTGTGCTCTCCGTGCTGTGCAGATTCTGGGGGGTCAAGAAACGCAAGAGGCGACTTGCAGTAGCCCTCCCTTTGCCTCTAATAGAGCACTCACGGCTGGAGCGCTTGGCAGTGTGCAACCCACCGGCAACTAAGCCTTTCACAAGATCGCCTGGGAACTAGGTGCAAAGGCAATGCAGGAGTGAAGCTGAGGCCAGGAAGGCGCCAGTAGCATCTCCCAGTCTCTCGCAGCCCGCTCCTATCTGGACTGGAAACCTAACGTGCGGCAAGTCTGGGCAAGGCTCGCCCAGGGCAGAGCAGCCTCACGCCAGCAACTCTGCCAGAGCGGGCCTCTGAGCAGAGCTGGAGCTCTGCCGTAATGGAGGGGCACTCGGATCCGCCAAAGCAGTGATTGCAGCCGCACGCAGCTGGGCTGCCTCACCTTCTCCCAAGGAGGCTCGCTTCCCGCATGCTGTGCACTAGGCTTCCAGGAGGGGGCGCCCCGCGCCTCCTACAGGTCTTGGCTGAGGAGCTGCTTCCCTGAGCTGGGGCTGTGGACGGGAGCCCAGACACGCAGGGTCAGGCCCCAACCACCTGCACACGTCTCTGCTGGGGAGGAGAGCACTAGGGAAATGACGTCTGTCAGACACCTTCTGGGCGCTCAACGAGTCAGCCTCCGCGTGTGTGGGGCTGCAGACCCCAGCCAGGGGCCCTGTGAGCCTTGTGCTCTCCGTGCTGTGCTGAGTCTGGGCGGTCAAGCAACCGCTGGAGGAGCCCTGCAGTTGCCCTCCCATTGCCTCTAATAGAGCCCTCACTGCTGGAGCGCTTGGCAGTGTGCAACCCACCGGCAACTAAGCCCTCCACAAGAACGCCTGGGGACTAGGTGCAAAGGCAAGGCAGGAATGGAGCTGAGGCCAGGAAGGCGCCAGTAGCATCTCCCAGTCTCGCGCAGCCCGCTCCTTTCTGGACTGGAAGCCTAACTCGAGGCAAGTCTGGGCAAGGCTCACGTAGGTCACAGCAGCCTCACGCCAGCAACTCTGAGAGATCGGGCCTTTGAGCAGAGCTGGAGCTCTGCCATACTGGAGGGGCACTTGGCTCCGCCAAAGTACTGATTGCAGCCACACGCACCTGGGCTGCCTTCTCTTGTACTGAGGAGGCTCGCTCCGGCATGCTGTAAACTAGGCTTCCCGGCGGGGGCGCCCCGCGCCTCCTACAGGTCTTAGCTGAGGAGCTGCTTCCCTGAGCTGGGGCTGTGGAAGGGAGTCCAGACACTCAAGGGCAGGCTCCAATCACCTGCACACGTCTCTGCTGGGGAGGAGAGCACTAGGGAAATGACGTCTGTCAGGCACCTTCTGGGCGCTGCCGGAGTTCCCCTCCGGTGTGTGGGGCTGCAGACCCCAGCCAGGGGCCCTGTGATCCTTGTACTTTCCGTGCTGTGCTGAGTCTGGGCGTTCAAGCAAACGCAAGAGTCGACTTGCAGTTGCCCTCCCTTTGCCTCTAATAGAGCCCTAACGGCTGGAGCGCTTGGCAGTGTGCAACCCACCGGCAACTAAGCCTTTCACAAGAACGCCTGGGGACTAGGTGCAAAGGCAAGGCAGGAGTGGAGCTGAGGCCAGGAAGGCGCCAGTAGCATCTCCCAGTCTCGCGCAGACTGCTCCTTCCTGGACTGGAAGCCTAGCCGCGAGGCAAGTCTGGGCAAGGCTCGCCGAGAGCAGAGCAGCCTCACGCCAGCACTCTGCCAGATCGGGCCTCTGAGCAGAGCTGGAACTCTGCCGTAGTGGAAGAGCACTCGGCTCCGCCCAAGCAGTGATTGCAGCCTCACTGGTCTGGGATGCCTCCACCTCTCCCAAGGAGGCTCTCTTCCCGCATGATGTGCACTAGGCTTCCAGGCGGGGGCGCCCCGCGCCTCCTACAGGTCTTGGTTGAGGAGCTGCTTCCCTGAGCTGGGGCTGTGGACGGGAGCCCAGACACGCAGGGGCAGGTCCAAACCACCTGCACACGTCTCTGCTGGGGAGGAGAGCACTAGGGAAATGACGTCTGTCAGGCACCTTCTGGGCGCTCCCGAAGTTCGCCTCTGGTGTGTGGGGCTGCAGACCCCAGCCAGGGGCCCTGTGAGCCTTGTGCTTTCCGTGCTGTGCTGAGTCTGGGCGGTCAAGCAAACGCAAGAGGCGACTTGCAGTAGCCCTCCCTTTGCCTCTGATAGAGCCCTCACTGCTGGAGCGCTTGACAGTGTGCAACCCACCGGCAACTAAGCCCTCCACAAGAACGCCTGGGAAATAGGTGCAAAGGCAAGGCAGGAGTGGAGCTGAGGCCAGGAAGGCGCCAGTAGCATCTCCCAGTCTCGCGCAGCCCGCTCCTTTCTGGACTGGAAGCCTAACTCGAGGCAAGTCTGGGCAAGGCTCATGCAGGTCACAGCAGTCTCACGCCAGCAACTCTGAGAGATCGGGCCTTTGAGCAGAGCTGGAGCTCTGCCATACTGGAGGGGCACTCGGCTCCGCCAAAGTACTAATTGCAGCCACACGCACCTGGGCTGCCTTCTCTTGTACTGAGGAGGCTCGCTCCGGCATGCTGTAAACTAGGCTTCCCGGCGGGGGCGCCCCGCGCCTCCTACAGGTCTTAGCTGAGGAGCTGCTTCCCTGAGCTGGGGCTGTGGAAGGGAGTCCAGACACTCAAGGGCAGGCCCCAATCACCTGCACACGTCTCTGCTGGGGAGGAGAGCACTAGGGAAATGACGTCTGTCAGGCACCTTCTGGGCGCTGCCGGAGTTCCCCTCCGGTGTGTGGGGCTGCAGACCCCAGCCAGGGGCCCTGTGATCCTTGTACTTTCCGTGCTGTGCTGAGTCTGGGCGTTCAAGCAAACGCAAGAGTCGACTTGCAGTAGCCCTCCCTTTGCCTCTAATAGAGCCCTCACGGCTGGAGCGCTTGGCAGTGTGCAACCCACCGGCAACTAAGCCTTTCACAAGAACGCCTGGGGACTAGGTGCAAAGGCAAGGCAGGAGTGGAGCTGAGGCCAGGAAGGCGCCAGTAGCATCTCCCAGTCTCGCGCAGACTGCTCCTTCCTGGACTGGAAGCCTAGCCGCGAGGCAAGTCTGGGCAAGGCTCGCCGAGAGCAGAGCAGCCTCACGCCAGCACTCTGCCAGATCGGGCCTCTGAGCAGAGCTGGAACTCTGCCGTAGTGGAAGCGCACTCGGCACCGCCCAAGCAGTGATTGCAGCCTCACTGGTCTGGGATGCCTCCACCTCTCCCAAGGAGGCTCGCTTCCCGCATGATGTGCACTAGGCTTCCAGGCGGGGGCGCCCCGCGCCTCCTACAGGTCTTGGCTGAGGAGCTGCTTCCCTGAACTGGGGCTGTGGACGGGAGCCCAGACACGCAGGGGCAGGTCCAAACCACCTGCACACGTCTCTGCTGGGGAGGAGAGCACTAGGGAAATGACGTCTGTCAGGCACCTTCTGGGCGCTCCCGAAGTTCGCATCTGGTGTGTGGGGCTGCAGACCCCAGCCAGGGGCCCTGTGAGCCTTGTGCTTTCCGTGCTGTGCTGAGTCTGGGCGGTCAAGCAAACGCAAGAGGCGACTTGCAGTAGCCCTCCCTTTGCCTCTGATAGAGCCCTCACTGCTGGAGCGCTTGACAGTGTGCAACCCACCGGCAACTAAGCCCTCCACAAGAACGCCTGGGAACTAGGTGCAAAGGCAAGGCAGGAGTGGAGCTGAGGCCAGGAAGGCGCCAGTAGCATCTCCCAGTCTCGCGCAGCCCGCTCCTTTCTGGACTGGAAGCCTAACTCGAGGCAAGTCTGGGCAAGGCTCACGCAGGTCACAGCAGCCTCACGCCAGCAACTCTGAGAGATCGGGCCTTTGAGCAGAGCTGGAGCTCTGCCATACTGGAGGGGCACTCGGCTCCGCCAAAGTACTGATTGCAGCCACACGCACCTGGGCTGCCTTCTCTTGTACTGAGGAGGCTCGCTCCGGCATGCTGTAAACTAGGCTTCCCGGCGGGGGCGCCCCGCGCCTCCTACAGGTCTTAGCTGAGGAGCTGCTTCCCTGAGCTGGGGCTGTGGAAGGGAGTCCAGACACTCAAGGGCAGGCCCCAATCACCTGCACACGTCTCTGCTGGGGAGGAGAGCACTAGGGAAATGACGTCTGTCAGGCACCTTCTGGGCGCTGCCGGAGTTCCCCTCCGGTGTGTGGGGCTGCAGACCCCAGCCAGGGGCCCTGTGATCCTTGTACTTTCCGTGCTGTGCTGAGTCTGGGCGTTCAAGCAAACGCAAGAGTCGACTTGCAGTAGCCCTCCCTTTGCCTCTAATAGAGCCCTCACGGCTGGAGCGCTTGGCAGTGTGCAACCCACCGGCAACTAAGCCTTTCACAAGAACGCCTGGGGACTAGGTGCAAAGGCAAGGCAGGAGTGGAGCTGAGGCCAGGAAGGCGCCAGTAGCATCTCCCAGTCTCGCGCAGACTGCTCCTTCCTGGACTGGAAGCCTAGCCGCGAGGCAAGTCTGGGCAAGGCTCGCCGAGAGCAGAGCAGCCTCACGCCAGCACTCTGCCAGATCGGGCCTCTGAGCAGAGCTGGAACTCTGCCGTAGTGGAAGCGCACTCGGCTCCGCCCAAGCAGTGATTGCAGCCTCACTGGTCTGGGATGCCTCCACCTCTCCCAAGGAGGCTCGCTTCCCGCATGATGTGCACTAGGCTTCCAGGCGGGGGCGCCCCGCGCCTCCTACAGGTCTTGGCTGAGGAGCTGCTTCCGTGAGCTGGGGCTGTGGAAGGGAGTCCAGACACTCAAGGGCAGGCCCCAACCACCTGAACACGTCTCTGCTGGGGAGGAGAGCACTAGGAAAATGACGTCTGTCTGGCACCTTCTGGGCGCTCCCGGAAATCCCCTCCGGTGTGTGGGGCTGCAGACCCCAGCCAGGGGCCCTGTGAGCCTTGTGCTCTCCGAGCTGTGCTGAGTCTGGGCTGTCAAGCAGCCGCTGGAGGAGCCCTGCAGTTGCCCTCCCATTGCCTCTAATAGAGCCCTCACTGCTGGAGCGCTTGGCAGTGTGCAACCCACCGGCAACTAAGCCCTCTACAGGAACGCCTGGGAACTAGGTGCAAAGGCAAGGCAGGAGTGGAGCTGAGGCCAGGAAGGCGCCAGTAGCATCTCCCAGTCTCGCGCAGCCCGCTCCTTTCTGGACTGGAAGCCTAACGCGAGGCAAGTCTGGGCAAGGCTCGCCCAGGGCACAGGAGGCTCACGCCAGCAACTATGAGAGATCGGGCCTTTGAGCAGAGCTGGAGCTCTGCCGTAGTGGAGGGGCACTCGGCTCCGCCAAAGTACTGATTGCATCCGCACGCAGCTGGGCTGCCTTCTCTTGTACTGAGGAGGCTCGCTTCCGGCATGCTGTAAACTAGAGTGCCCGGCGGGGGCGCCCCGCGCCTCCTACAGGTCTTAGCTGAGGAGCTGCTTCCCTGAGCTGGGGCTGTGGAAGGGAGTTCAGACACTCAAGGGCAGGCCGCAACCACCTGCATACGTCTCTGCTGGGGAGGAGAGGACTAGGAAAATGACTTCTGTCTGGCACCTTCTGGGCGCTCCCGGAATTCCCCTCCGGTGTGTGGGGCTGCAGACCCCAGCCAGGGGCCCTGTGAGCCTTGGGCTCTCCGTTCTGTGCTGTCTGGGCGGTCAAGCAACCGCTGGAGGAGCCCTGCAGTTGCCCTCCCATTGCCTCTAATAGAGCCCTCACTGCTGGAGCGCTTGGCAGTGTGCAACCCACCGGCAACTAAGCCCTTCACAAGAACGCCTGGGGACTAGGTGCAAAGGCAAGGCAGGAGTGGAGCTTAGGCCTGGAAGGCGCCAGTAGTATCTCCGGGTCTCGCGCAGCCTGCTCCCTTCTGGACTGGAAGCCTATGTGCGAGGCAAGTCTGGGCAAGGCTCGCAGAGGGCAGAGCTGCCTCACGCCAGAAACTCTGCCAGATCGGGCCTCTGAGCAGTGCTGGAGCTCTGCCGTACTGGAAGCGCACTCGGCTCCGCCCAAGCAGTGAATGCAGCCGCATGCAGCCGGCCTGCCTTCTCTTCTCCCGAGGAGGCTCGCTTCCCGCATGCTGTAAACTAGGCTTTCAGGCGGAGCCCCCTGCGCCTCCCACAGGTCTTGGCTCAGGAACTCCTTCCCTGAGCTGGGGCTTTGGACGGGAGCCCAGACACGCAGGGGCAGGCCCCAACCACCTGCACACGTCTCTGCAGGGGAGGAGAGCACTAGGGAAATGACGTCTTTCAGGCACCTTCTGGGCGCTCCCGGGGTTCGCCTCCGGTGTGTGGGGCTGCAGACCCCAGCCAGGGGCCCTGTGAGCCTTGTGCTTTCCGTGCTGTGCTGATTCTGGGCGGTAAATCAAACGCTGGAAGAGCCCTGCAGTTACCCTCCCATTGCCTCTAATAGAGCCCTCACTGCTGGAACGCTTGGCAGTGTGCAACCCACCGGCAACTAAGCCCTCCACATGAACGCCTGGGGACTACGTGCAAAGGCAAGGCAGGAGTGGAGCTGAGGTCAGGAAGGCGCCAGTAGCATCACCCAGTCTCGCGCAGCCTGCTCCTTCCTGGACTGGAAGCCTAGCCGCGAGGCAAGTCTGGGCAAGGCTCGCCCACGGCAGAGCAACCTCTCGCCAGCAACTCTGCCAGATCGGGCCTCTGAGCAGAGCTGGAGCTCTGCCGTACTGGAGGGGCACTCGGCTCCGCCAAAGCAGTGATTGCAGCCGCACGCAGCTCGGCTGGCTCCTCTTCCCCCGAGGAGGCACGATTCCCGCATGCTGTAAACTAGGCTTCCAGGAGGCGCCCCCTGCGCCTACCACAGGTCTTGGCTCAGGAGCTGCTACACTGAGCTGGGGCTGCGGACGGGAGCCCAGACGCGCAGGGGCAGGCCCCAACCACCTGCACACGTCTCTGCTGGGGAGGAGAGCACTAAGGAAATGACGTCTGTCAGGAATTTTATGGGCGCTCACCGAGTCAGCCTCCGCGTGTGTGGGGCTGCAGACCCCAGCCAGGGGCCCTGTGAGCCTTGTGCTTTCCGTGCTGTGCTGAGTCTGGGCGGTCAAGCAAACGAAAGAGGCGACTTGCAGTAGCCCTCCCTTTGCCTCTGATAGAGCCCTCACTGCTGGAGCGCTTGGCAGTGTGCAAACCACTGGCAACTAAGCCCTCCACAAAACGCCTGGGGACTAGGTGCAAAGGCAAGGCAGGAGTGGAGCTGAGGCCAGGAAGGCGCCAGTAGCATCTCCCAGTCTCGCGCAGCCCACTCCTTTCTGGACTGGAAGCCTAACGCGAGGCAAGTCTGGGCAAGGCTCGCCCAGGGCACAGGAGGCTCACGCCAGCAACTATGAGAGATCGGGCCTTTGAGCAGAGCTGGAGCTCTGCCGTACTGTAGGGGCACTCGGCTCCGGGAAAGTACTGATTGCATCCGCACGCAGCTGGGCTGCCTTCTCTTGTACTGAGGAGGCGCGCTTCCGGCATGCTGTAAACTAGGCTTCCCGGCGGGGGCGCCCCGCGCCTCCTACAGGTCTTAGCTGAGGAGCTGCTTCCCTGAGCTGGGGCTGTGGAAGGGACTCCAGACACTCAAGGGCAGGCCCCAACCACCTGCACACGTCTCTGCTGGCGAGGAGAGCACTAGGAAAATGACGTCTGTCTGGCACCTTCTGGGCGCTCCCGGAATTCCCCTCCGGTGTGTGGGGCTGCAGACCCCAGCCAGGGGCCCTGTGAGCCTTGGGCTCTCCGTGCTGTGCTGTCTGGGCGGTCAAGCAACCGCTGGAAGAGCCCTGCAGTTGCCCTCCCATTGCCTCTAATAGAGCCCTCACTGCCGGAGCGCTTGGCAGTGTGCAACCCACCGGCAACTAAGCCCTCCACAAGAACGCCTGGGGACTTGGTGCAAAGGCAAGGAAGGAGTGGAGCTGAGGCCAGGATGGCGCCAGTAGAATCTCGCAGTCTCGCGCAGCCTGCTCCTTCCTGGACTGGAAGCCTAGCCGCGAGGCAAGTCTGGGCAAGGCTCGCCCAGGGCAGAGCAGACTCACGCCAGCAGCTCTGCCAGATCGGGCCTCTGAGCAGAGCTGGAGCTCTGCCGTACTGGAGGCGCACTCGGCTCCGCCAAAGCAGTGAATGCAGCCACACGTAGCAGGGCTGCCTTCTCTTCTCCCGAGGAGGATCGCTTCCCGCATGCTGTAAACTAGGCTTCCTGGCAGGGCCTCCTGCGCCTCCCACAGGTCTTGGCTCTGGAGCTGCTTCCCTGAGCTGGGGCTGTGGACGGGAGCCCAGACACGCAGAGGCAGGCCCCAAGCACCTGCACACGTCTCTGCTGGTGAGGAGAGCACTAGGGAAATGACGTCTGTCAGGCACCTTCTGGGCGCTCACCGAGTCAGTTTCCGCGTGTGTGGGGCTGCAGACCCCAGCCAGGGGCCCTGTGAGCCTTGAGCTCTCGGTGCTGTGCTGAGTCTGGGCGGTCAAGCAACCGCAAGAGGAAACTTGCAGTTGCCCTCCCTTTGCCTCTAATAGAGCCCTCACTGCTGGAGCGCTTGGCAGTGTGCAACACACCGGCTACTAAGCCGTCCACAAGAACGCCTGGGGACTAGGTGCAAAGGCAAGGCAGGAGTGGAGCTGAGGCCAGGAAGGCGCCAGTTGCATCTCCCAGTCTCGCGCAGCCCGCTCCTTTCTGGAAAGGAAGCCTACGCGAGGCAAGTCTGGGCAAGGCTCGCCCAGGGCAGAGCAGCCTCACGCCAGCAACTCTGCCAGATCGGGCCTCTGAGCAGTGCTGGAGCTCTGCCGTACTGGAAGCGCACTCGGCTCTGCCCAAGCAGTGAATGCAGCCGCACGCAGCTGGGCTGCCTTCTCTTCTCCCGAGGAGGCTCGCTTCCCACATGCTGTAAACTAGGCTTCCAGGGGAGGCCCCACGCGTCTCCCACAGGTCTTGACTCAGGAGCTGCTTCCCTGAGATGGGGCTGTGGACGGGAGCCCAGACACGCAGGGGCAGGCCCCAACCACCTGCACACGTCTCTGCTGGGAAGGAGAGTACTAGGGAAATGACGTCTCTCAGGCACCTTCTGGGCTCTCCCGGAGTTCACCTCCGGAGTGTGGGGCTGCAGACCCCAGCCAGGGGCCCTGTGAGCCTTTTGCTCTCCGTTCTGTGCTGAGTCTGGGCGGTCAAGCAACCGCTGGAGGAGCCCTGCAGTTGCCCTCCCATTGCCTCTAATAGAGCCCTCACGGCTGGAGCGCTTGGCAGTGAGCAACCCACCGGCAACTAAGCCCTCCAAAAGAACGCCTGGGGACTAGCTGCAAAGGCAAGGCAGGAGTGGAGCTGAAGCCAGGAAGGCGCCAGTAGCATCTCCCAGTCTCGCGCAGCCCGCTCCGTCTGGACAGGAAGCCTACGAGAGGCAAGTCTGGGCAAGGCTCGCCCAGGGCACAGGAGGCTCACGCCAGCAACTATGAGAGATCGGGCCTTTGAGCAGAGCTGGAGCTCTGCCGTACTGGAGGGGCACTCGGATCCGCCAAAGTACTGATTGCATCCGCACGCAGCTGGGCTGCCTTCTCTTGTACTGAGGAGGCGCGCTTCCGGCATGCTGTAAACTAGGCTTCCCGGCGGGGGCGCTCCGCGCCTCCTACAGGTCTTAGCTGAGGAGCTGCTTCCCTGAGCTGGGGCTGTGGAAGGGACTCCAGACACTCAAGGGCAGGCCCAACCACCTGCACACGTCTCTGCTGGGGAGGAGAGCACTAGGAAAATGACGTCTGTTTGGCACCTTCTGGGCGCTCCCGGAATTCCCCTCCGGTGTGTGGGGCTGCAGACCCCAGCCAGGGGCCCTGTGAGCCTTGGGCTCTCCGTGCTGTGCTGTCTGGGCGGTCAAGCAACCGCTGGAAGAGCCCTGCAGTTGCCCTCCCATTGCCTCTAATAGAGCCCTCACTGATGGAGCGCTTGGCAGTGTGCAACCCACCGGCAACTAGGCCCTCCACAAGAACGCCTGGGGACTTGGTGCAAAGGCAAGGAAGAAGTGGAGCTGAGGCCAGGATGGCGCCAGTAGAATCTCGCAGTCTCGCGCAGCCTGCTCCTTCCTGGACTGGAAGCCTAGCCGCGAGGCAAGTCTGGGCAAGGCTCGCCCAGGGCAGAGCAGACTCACGCCAGCAGCTCTGCCAGATCGGGCCTCTGAGCAGAGCTGGAGCTGTGCCGTACTGGAGGCGCACTCGGCTCCGCCAAAGCAGTGAATGCAGCCACACGCAGCAGGGCTGCCTTCTCTTCTCTCGAGGAGTCTCGCCTCCCGCCTGCTGTAAACTAGGCTTCCAGGCGGGGCCCCCTGCGCCTCCCACAGGTCTTGGCTCAGGAGCTGCTTCCCTGAGCTGGGGCTGTGGACAGGAGCCCAGACACGCAGGTGCAGGCCCCAAGCACCTGCACACGTCTCTGCTGGGGAGGAGAGCACTAGGAAAATGACTTCTGTCAGGCACCTTCTGCGCGCTCACCGACTCGGCCTCCGCGTGTGTGGGGCTGCAGACCCCAGCCAGGGGCCCTGTGAGCCTTGTGCTCTCCGTGCTGTGCTGAGTCTGGGCGGTCAAGCAGCCACTGGAGGAGCCCTGCAGTTGCCCTCCCATTGCCTCTAATAGAGCCCTCACTGCTGGAGCGCTTGGCAGTGTGCAACCCACCGGCAACTAAGCCCTCCACAAGAACGCCTGGGAACGAGGTGCAAAGGCAAGGCAGGAGTGGAGCTGAGGCCAGGAAGGCGCCAGCAGCATCTCCCAGTCTCGCGCAGCCCGCTCCTTCCTGGACTGGAAGCCTATGTGCGAGACAAGTCTGGGCAAGGATCGCTCAGGACAGAGCAGCCTAACGCAAGCAACTCTGCCAGATCCGGACTCTGAGCAGAGCTGGAGCTCTGCCGTACTGGAGGCGCACTCGGCTCCGCCAAAGCAGTGAATGCAGCCGCACACAGCAGTGCTGCCTTCTCTTCTCCCGAGGAGGCTGGCTTCCCGCATGCTGTAAACTAGGCTTCCAGGAGGGGCCCCCTGCGCCTCCCACAGGTCTTGGGTCAGGAGCTGCTTCCCTGAGCTGGGGCTGTGGACTGAAGCCCAGACACGCCGGGGCAGGCCCTAACCACCTACACACGTCTCTGCTGGGGAGGAGAGCACTAGGGAAATGACGTCTGTCAGGCACCTTCTGGGCGCTAACTGAGTTAGCCTCCGCGTGTGTGGGGCTGCAGACCCCAGACAGGGGTCCTGTGAGCCTTGTGCTCTCCGTGCTGTGCTGAGTCTGGGCGGTCAAGCAACCGCTGGAGGAGCCCTGCAGTTGCCCTCCCATTGCCTCTAATAGAGTCCTCACTGCTGGATCGCTTGGCAGTGTGCATCCCACCGGCAACTAAGCCCTCCACAAGAACGCCTGGGGACTAGATGCAAAGGCAAGGCAGGAGTGGAGCTTAGGCCAGGAAGGCGCCAGTAGCATCTCCCAGTCTCGCGCAGCCCGCTCCTTTCTGGACTGGAAGCTTATGTGCGAGGCAAGTCTGGGCAAGGCTCGCCCAGGGCAGAGCAGCCTCACGCCAGCAACTCTGTCAGATCGGGACTCTGAGCAGGGCTGGAGCTCTGCCGTACTGGAAGCGCACTCGGCTCCGCCCAAGCAGTGAATGCAGCCGCACGCAGCCGGCCTGCCGTCTCTTCTCCCGAGGAGGCTCGCTTCCCGCATGCTGTAAACTAGGCTTCCAGGCGGAGCCCCCTGCGCCTCCCACAGGTCTTGGCTCAGGAACTCCTTCCCTGAGCTGGGGCTGTGGACGGGAGCCCAGACACGCAGGGGCAGGCCCCAACCACCTGCACACGTCTCTGCTGGGGAGGAGAGCACTAGGGAAATGACGTCTTTCAGGCACCTTCTGGGCGCTCCCGGAGTTCGCCTCTGGTGTGTGGGGCTGCACACCCCAGCCAGGGGCACTGTGAGCCTTGTGCTTTCCGTGCTGTGCTGAGTCTGGGCGGTCAAGCAAACGAAAGAGGCGACTTGCAGTAGCCCTCCCTTTGCCTCTGATAGAGCCCTCACGGCTGGAGCGCTTGGCAGTGTGCAACCCACCGGCAACTAAGCCCTCCACAAAACGCCTGGGGACTAGGTGCAAAGGCAAGGAAGGAGTGGAGCTGAGGCCAGGAAGGCGCCAGTAGCATCTCCCAGTCTCGCGTAGCCCGCTCCTTTCTGGACTGGAAGCCTAACGCGAGGCAAGTCTGGGCAAGGCTCGCCCAGGGCACAGGAGGCTCACGCCAGCAACTATGAGAGATCTGGCCTTTGAGCAGAGCTGGAGCTCTGCCGTACTGGAGGCGCACTCGGCTCCGCCAAAGCAGTGAATGCAGCCACACGCAGCAGGGCTGCCTTCTCTTCTCCCGAGGAGGATCGCTTCCCGCATGCTGTAAACAAGGCTTCCTGGCAGGGCCTCCTGCGCCTCCCACAGGTCTTGGCTCTGGAGCTGCTTCCCTGAGCTGGGGCTGTGGACGGGAGCCCAGACACGCAGAGGCAGGCCCCAAGCACCTGCACACGTCTCTGCTGGTGAGGAGAGCACTAGGGAAATGACGTCTGTCAGGCACCTTCTGGGCGCTCACCGAGTCAGTTTCCGCGTGTGTGGGGCTGCAGACCCCAGCCAGGGGCCCTGTGAGCCTTGAGCTCTCGGTGCTGTGCTGAGTCTGGGCGGTCAAGCAACCGCAAGAGGAAACTTGCAGTTGCCCTCCCTTTGCCTCTAATAGAGCCCTCACTGCTGGAGCGCTTGGCAGTGTGCAACACACCGGCTACTACGCCGTCCACAAGAACGCCTGGGGACTAGGTGCAAAGGCAAGGCAGGAGTGGAGCTGAGGCCAGGAAGGCGCCAGTTGCATCTCCCAGTCTCGCGCAGCCCGCTCCTTTCTGGAAAGGAAGCCTACGCGAGGCAAGTCTGGGCAAGGCTCGCCCAGGGCAGAGCAGCCTCACGCCATCAACTCTGCCAGATCGGGCCTCTGAGCAGTGCTGGAGCTCTGCCGTACTGGAAGCGCACTCGGCTCTGCCCAAGCAGTGAATGCAGCCGCACGCAGCTGGGCTGCCTTCTCTTCTCCCGAGGAGGCTCGCTTCCCACATGCTGTAAACTAGGCTTCCAGGGGAGGCCCCACGCGTCTCCCACAGGTCTTGACTCAGGAGCTGCTTCCCTGAGCTGGGGCTGTGGACGGGAGCCCAGACACGCAGGGGCAGGCCCCAACCACCTGCACACGTCTCTGCTGGGAAGGAGAGTACTAGGGAAATGACGTCTCTCAGGCACCTTCTGGGCTCTCCCGGAGTTCACCTCCGGAGTGTGGGGCTGCAGACCCCAGCCAGGGGCCCTGTGAGCCTTTTGCTCTCCGTTCTGTGCTGAGTCTGGGCGGTCAAGCAACCGCTGGAGGAGCCCTGCAGTTGCCCTCCCATTGCCTCTAATAGAGCCATCACGGCTGGAGCGCTTGGCAGTGAGCAACCCACCGGCAACTAAGCCCTCCAAAAGAACGCCTGGGGACTAGCTGCAAAGGCAAGGCAGGAGTGGAGCTGAAGCCAGGAAGGCGCCAGTAGCATCTCCCAGTCTCGCGCAGCCCGCTCCGTCTGGACAGGAAGCCTACGAGAGGCAAGTCTGGGCAAGGCTCGCCCAGGGCACAGGAGGCTCACGCCAGCAACTATGAGAGATCGGGCCTTTGAGCAGAGCTGGAGCTCTGCCGTACTGTAGGGGCACTCGGCTCCGGGAAAGTACTGATTGCATCCGCACGCAGCTGGGCTGCCTTCTCTTGTACTGAGGAGGCGCGCTTCCGGCATGCTGTAAACTAGGCTTCCCGGCGGGGGCGCTCCGCGCCTCCTACAGGTCTTAGCTGAGGAGCTGCTTCCCTGAGCTGGGGCTGTGGAAGGGACTCCAGACACTCAAGGGCAGGCCCAACCACCTGCACACGTCTCTGCTGGGGAGGAGAGCACTAGGAAAATGACGTCTGTTTGGCACCTTCTGGGCGCTCCCGGAATTCCCCTCCGGTGTGTGGGGCTGCAGACCCCAGCCAGGGGCCCTGTGAGCCTTGGGCTCTCCGTGCTGTGCTGTCTGGGCGGTCAAGCAACCGCTGGAAGAGCCCTGCAGTTGCCCTCCCATTGCCTCTAATAGAGCCCTCACTGATGGAGCGCTTGGCAGTGTGCAACCCACCGGCAACTAGGCCCTCCACAAGAACGCCTGGGGACTTGGTGCAAAGGCAAGGAAGAAGTGGAGCTGAGGCCAGGATGGCGCCAGTAGAATCTCGCAGTCTCGCGCAGCCTGCTCCTTCCTGGATTGGAAGCCTAGCCGCGAGGCAAGTCTGGGCAAGGCTCGCCCAGGGCAGAGCAGACTCACGCCAGCAGCTCTGCCAGATCGGGCCTCTGAGCAGAGCTGGAGCTCTGCCGTACTGGAGGCGCACTCGGCTCCGCCAAAGCAGTGAATGCAGCCACACGCAGCAGGGCTGCCTTCTCTTCTCCCGAGGAGTCTCGCCTCCCGCCTGCTGTAAACTAGGCTTCCAGGCGGGGCCCCCTGCGCCTCCCACAGGTCTTGGCTCAGGAGCTGCTTCCCTGAGCTGGGGCTGTGGACAGGAGCCCAGACACGCAGGTGCAGGCCCCAAGCACCTGCACACCTCTCTGCTGGGGAGGAGAGCACTAGGAAAATGACTTCTGTCAGGCACCTTCTGGGCGCTCACCGACTCGGCCTCCGCGTGTGTGGGGCTGCAGACCCCAGCCAGGGGCCCTGTGAGCCTTGTGCTCTCCGTGCTGTGCTGAGTCTGGGCGGTCAAGCAGCCACTGGAGGAGCCCTGCAGTTGCCCTCCCATTGCCTCTAATAGAGCCCTCACTGCTGGAGCGCTTGGCAGTGTGCAACCCACCGGCAACTAAGCCCTCCACAAGAACGCCTGGGAACGAGGTGCAAAGGCAAGGCAGGAGTGGAGCTGAGGCCAGGAAGGCGCCAGCAGCATCTCCCAGTCTCGCGCAGCCCGCTCCTTCCTGGACTGGAAGCCTATGTGCGAGACAAGTCTGGGCAAGGATCGCTCAGGACAGAGCAGCCTAACGCAAGCAACTCTGCCAGATCCGGACTCTGAGCAGAGCTGGAGCTCTGCCGTACTGGAGGCGCACTCGGCTCCGCCAAAGCAGTGAATGCAGCCGCACACAGCAGTGCTGCCTTCTCTTCTCCCGAGGAGGCTGGCTTCCCGCATGCTGTAAACTAGGCTTCCAGGAGGGGCCCCCTGCGCCTCCCACAGGTCTTGGGTCAGGAGCTGCTTCCCTGAGCTGGGGCTGTGGACTGAAGCCCAGACACGCCGGGGCAGGCCCTAACCACCTACACACGTCTCTGCTGGGGAGGAGAGCACTAGGGAAATGACGTCTGTCAGGCACCTTCTGGGCGCTAACTGAGTTAGCCTCCGCGTGTGTGGGGCTGCAGACCCCAGACAGGGGCCCTGTGAGACTTGTGCTCTCCGTGCTGTGCTGAGTCTGGGCGGTCAAGCAACCGCTGGAGGAGCCCTGCAGTTGCCCTCCCATTGCCTCTAATAGAGTCCTCACTGCTGGATCGCTTTTCAGTGTGCAACCCACCGGCAACTAAGCCCTCCACAAGAACGCCTGGGGACTAGATGCAAAGGCAAGGCAGGAGTGGAGCTTAGGCCAGGAAGGCGCCAGTAGCATCTCCCAGTCTCGCGCAGCCCGCTCCTTTCTGGACTGGAAGCCTATGTGCGAGGCAAGTCTGGGCAAGGCTCGCCCAGGGCAGAGCAGCCTCACGCCAGCAACTCTGTCAGATCGGGACTCTGAGCAGGGCTGGAGCTCTGCCGTACTGGAAGCGCACTCGGCTCCGCCCAAGCAGTGAATGCAGCCGCACGCAGCCGGCCTGCCGTCTCTTCTCCCGAGGAGGCTCGCTTCCCGCATGCTGTAAACTAGGCTTCCAGGCGGAGCCCCCTGCGCCTCCCACAGGTCTTGGCTCAGGAACTCCTTCCCTGAGCTGGGGCTGTGGACGGGAGCCCAGACACGCAGGGGCAGGCCCCAACCACCTGCACACGTCTCTGCTGGGGAGGAGAGCACTAGGGAAATGACGTCTTTCAGGCACCTTCTGGGCGCTCCCGGAGTTCGCCTCTGGTGTGTGGGGCTGCACACCCCAGCCAGGGGCCCTGTGAGCCTTGTGCTTTCCGTGCTGTGCTGAGTCTGGGCGGTCAAGCAAACGAAAGAGGCGACTTGCAGTAGCCCTCCCTTTGCCTCTGATAGAGCCCTCACGGCTGGAGCGCTTGGCAGTGTGCAACCCACCGGCAACTAAGCCCTCCACAAAACGCCTGGGGACTAGGTGCAAAGGCAAGGAAGGAGTGGAGCTGAGGCCAGGAAGGCGCCAGTAGCATCTCCCAGTCTCGCGTAGCCCGCTCCTTTCTGGACTGGAAGCCTAACGCGAGGCAAGTCTGGGCAAGGCTCGCCCAGGGCACAGGAGGCTCACGCCAGCAACTATGAGAGATCGGGCCTTTGAGCAGAGCTGAAGCTCTGCCTTACTGGAGGGGCACTCGGCTCCGCCAAAGTACTGATTGCATCCTTATGCAGCTGGGCTGCCTTCTCTTGTACTGAGGAGGCGCGCTTCCGGCATGCTGTAAACTACGCTTCCCGGCGGGGACGTCCCGCGCCTCCTACAGGTCTTAGCTGAGGAGCTGCTTCCCTGAGCTGGGGCTGTGGAAGGGACTCCAGACACTCAAGGGCAGGCCCCAACCACCTGCACACGTCTCTGCTGGGGAGGAGAGCACTAGGAAAATGACGTCTGTCTGGCACCTTCTGGGCGCTCCCGGAATTCCCCTCCGGTGTGTGGGGCTGCAGACCCCAGCCAGGGGCCCTGTGAGCCTTGGGCTCTCCGTGCTGTGCTGTCTGGGCAGTCAAGCAACCGCTGGAAGAGCCCTGCAGTTGCCCTCCCATTGCCTCTAATAGAGCCCTCACTGCTGGAGCGCTTGACAGTGTGCAACCCACCGGCAACTAAGCCCTCCACAAGAACGCCTGGGGACTAGGTGCAAAGGCAAGGAAGGAGTGGAGCTGAGGCCAGGATGGCGCCAGTAGAATCTCGCAGTCTCGCGCAGCCTGCTCCTTCTTGGACTGGAAGCCTAGCCGCGAGGCAAGTCTGGGCAAGGCTCGCCCAGGGCAGAGCAGACTCACGCCAGCAGCTCTGCCAGTTCGGGCCTCTGAGCAGAGCTGGAGCTCTGCCGTACTGGAGGCGCACTCGGCTCCGCCAAAGCAGTGAATGCAGCCACACGCAGCAGGGCTGCCTTCTCTTCTCCCAAGGAGGCCTGCTTCCTGCATGCTGTAAACTAGGCTTCCTGGCAGGGCCCCCTGCACCTCCCACAGGTCTTGGCTCTGGAGCTGCTTCCCTGAGCTGGGGCTGTGGACGGGAGCCCAGACACGCAGAGGCAGGCCCCAAGCACCTGCACACATCTCTGCTGGTGAGGAGAGCACTAGGGAAATGACGTCTGTCAGGCACCTTCTGGGCGCTCACCGAGTCAGTTTCCGCGTGTGTGGGGCTTCAGACCCCAGCCAGGGGCCCTGTGAGCCTTGAGCTCTCCGTGCTGTGCTGAGTCTGGGCGGTCAAGCAACCGCAAGAGGAAACTTGCAGTTGCCCTCCTTTGCCTCTAATAGAGCCCTCACTGCTGGAGCGCTTGGCAGTGTGCAACACACCGGCAACTAAGCCGTCCACAAGAACGCCTGGGGACTAGGTGCAAAGGCAAGGCAGGAGTGGAGCTGAGGCCAGGAAGGCGCCAGTAGCATCTCCCAGTCTCGCGCAGCCTGCTCCTTTCTGGACAGGAAGCCTACGCAAGGCAAGTCTGGGCAAGGCTCGCCCAGGGCAGAGCAGCCTCACGCCAGCAACTCTTCCAGATCGGGCCTCTGAGCAGTGCTGGAGCTCTGCCGTACTGGAAGCGCACTCGGCTCTGCCCAAGCAGTGAATGCAGCCGCACGCAGCTGGGCTGCCTTCTCTTCTCCCGAGGAGGCTCTCTTCCCACATGCTGTAAACTAGGCTTCCAGGGGAGGCCCCCCGCGTCTCCCACAGGTCTTGACTCAGGAGCTGCTTCCCTGAGCTGGGGCTGTGGACGGGAGCCCAGACACGCAGGGGCAGGCCCCAACCACCTGCACACGTCTCTGCTGGGAAGGAGAGTACTAGGGAAATGACGTCTCTCAGGCACCTTCTGGGCTCTCCGGGATTTCACCTCCGGAGTGTGGGGCTGCAGACCCCAGCCAGGGGCCCTGTGAGCCTTTTGCTCTCCGTTCTGTGCTGAGTCTGGGCGGTCAAGCAACCGCTGGAGGAGCCCTGCAGTTGCCCTCCCATTGCCTCTAATAGAGCCCTCACTGCTGGAGCGCTTGTCAGTGTGCAACCCACCGGCAACTAAGCCCTCCAAAAGAACGCCTGGGGACTAGGTGCAAAGGCAAGGCAGGAGTGGAGCTGAAGCCAGGAAGGCGCCAGTTGCATCTCCCAGTCTCGCGCAGCCCGCTCCGTTCTGGACAGGAAGCCTACGAGAGGCAAGTCTGGGCAAGGCTCGCCCAGGGCACAGGAGGCTCACGCCAGCAACTATGAGAGATCGGACCTTTGAGCAGAGCTGGAGCTCTGCCTTACTGGAGGCGCTCTCGGCTCCGCCCAAGCCGTGATTGCAGCCGCACGCATCTGGGCTGTCTCCTCTTCTCCCAAGGAGGGTCGCTTCCCGCATGCTGTGCACTAGGCTTCCAGGCGGGGGCGCCGCGGGCCTCCTTCAGGTCTTGGCTGAGGAGCTGCTTCCCTGAGCTGGGGCTGTGGACGGGAGCCCAGACACGCAGGGGCAGGCCCAAACCACCTGCACATTTCTCTGCTGGGGTGGGGAGCCCTAGGGACATGACGTCTGTCAGGCACCTTCTGGGCGCTCCCCGAGTCAGACTCCACGTGTGTGGGGCTGCAGACCCAAGCCAGGGACCCTCTGAGCCTTGTGCTCTCCATGCTGTGCTGAGCCTGGGCGGTCAAGCAACCGCTGGAGGAGCCCTGCAGTTGCCCTCCCATTGCCTCTAATAGAGCCCTCACTGCTGGAGCGCTTGGCAGTGTGCAACCCACCGGCAACTAATCCCTCCACAAAAACGCCTGGGGACTAGGTACAAAGGCAAGGCAGGAGTGGAGCTGAGGCCAGGAAGGCGCCAGTAGCATCTCCCAGTCTCACGCTGCCCGCTCCGTTCTGGACTGGAAGCCTAGCCGCGAGGCAAGTCTGGGCAAGGCTCGCCAAGGGCAGACAGCCTCACGCCAGCACTCTGCCAGATGGGCCTCTGAGCAGAGCTGGAATTCTGCCGTAGTGGAGGCGCACTCGGCTCCGCCCAAGCAGTGATTGCAGCCGCACGGGTCTGGGATTCCTCCTCCTCTCCCAAGGAGGCTCGTTTCCCGCATGCTGTGCACTAGGCTTCCAGGCGGGGGCGCCCCGCGCCTCCTACAGGTCTTGGCTGAGGAGCTGCTTCCCTGAGCTGGGGCTGTGGTCGGGAGCCCAGACACGCAGGGGGAGGCCCAAAGCACCTGCACACGTTTATGCTGGGGAGAAGAGCACTAGGGAAATGACGTCGGTCAGGCACCTTCTGGGCGCTCACCGAGTCAGCCTCCGCGTGTGTGGGGCTGCAGACCCCAGCCAGGGGCCCTGTAAGCCTTGTGCTCTCCGTGCTGTGCTGAGCCTGGGCGGTCAAGCAACCGCTGGAGGAGCCCTGCAGTTGCCCTCCCATTGCCTCTAATAGAGCCCTTACTGCTGGAGCGCTTGGCAGTGTGCAACCCACCGGCAACTAAGCCCTCCACAAAAACGCCTGGGGACTAGGTGCAAAGGCAAGGCAGGAGTGGAGCTGAGGCCAGGAAGGCGCCAGTAGCATCTCCCAGTCTCGGGCAGCCCGCTCCTTCCTGGACTGGAAGCCTAGCCGCAGCAATTCTGGGCAAGGCTCGCCCAGGGCAGAGCAGACTCACGCCAGCAACTCTGCCAGATCGGGCCTCTGAGCAGAGCTGGAGCTCTGCCGTACTGGAGGCGCACTCGGCTCGGCAAAGCAGTGAACGCAGCCGCACACAACAGGGCTGCCTTCTCTTCTCCTGAAGAGGCTCGCTTCCCGCATGCTGTGCACTAGGCTTCCAGGTGGGGGCGCCCCGCGCCTCTTACAGGTCTTGGCTGAGGAGCTGCTTCCCTGAGCTGGGGCTGTGGACGGGAGCCCAGACACGCAGGGGCAGGCCCCAGCCACCTGCACACGTCTCTGCTGGGGAGGAGAGCACTAGGGAAATGACGTCTGTCAGGCACCTTCTGGGCACTCACCGAGTCAGCCTCCGCGTGTGTGGGGCTGCAGACCCCAGCCAGGGGCCCTGTGAGCCTTGTGCTCTCCGTGCTGTGCTGAGTCTGGGCGGTCAAACAACCGTAAGAATAGACTTCCAGTTGCCCTCACTTTGCCTCTAATAGAGCCCTCACTGCTGGAGCGCTTGGCAGTGTGCAACCCACCGGCAACTAAGCCCTCCACAAGAACGCCGGGGGACTAGGTGCAAAGGCAAGGAAGGAGTGGTGCTGAGGCCAGGAAGGCGCCAGTAGCATCTCCCTGTCTCGCGCAGCCCGCTCCTTTCTGTACTGGAAGCCTAGCCTCGAGGCAAGTCTGGGCAAGGCTCGCCCAGGGCAGAGCAGCCTCACGCCAGCACTCTGCCAGGTCAGGCCTCTGAGCAGAGCTGGAGCTATGCAGTATTGGAGGCGCACTCGGCTCCGCCCAAGCAGTGATTGCAGCCGCATGCATCTGGGCTGCCTCCTCTTCTCCCAAGGAGGCTCTCTTCTCGCATGTTGTGCACTAGGCTTCCCGGCGGGGTAGCCCTGCGCCTCCTACAGGTCTTGGCTCAGGGCCTGATTCCCTGAGCTGGGGCTGTGGACGGGAGCCCAGACACGCAGGGGCAGGCCCCAACCACCTGCACACGTCTCTGCTGTGGAGGAGAGCGCTAGGGAAACTACGTCTGTCAGCCACCTTCTGGGCGCTCACGGATTCAGCCCCCGGTGTGTGGGGCTGCAGACTGCAGCCAGGGGCCCTGGGAATCTTGTGCTCTCCGCGCTGTGCTGAGTCTGGGAGGCCAAGCTACAGCTGGAGAAGCCCTGCAGTTGCCCTTACCTTCCCTCTGACAGAGCTCGTATTGCTGGATCCCTTGGCCATGTGTCACTCACTATCCCCTAACCGCGAGTCCAAACCACGAACTCCACCCTGACTTCAAAACCCTATATCCCGAACCCAGAAACTGAATCCCGAGCTCCAGTCTCCAAACCGTGAACCTGAACCCTAACCCAACCCCGAACCCAAACACCGACCCCTAAATCCCAAACCCAAAGTCCATTCTCTAAAGCAAAACCCCAAAGCGCGAACCTCTAACCCTCAGCCGAACCCCATACCCCAAACCCCAAGCCCATAGTCAGAACCAGAAACCCCAAACTCCGAACCCCAAACCCCTAACCCAAACACCAAACCGTGTACCCCAACCCTTATACCGAATCCAAATCTCGAACCCCAAGGACCGAACTTCCAACCTGAATCAGGATCCCCTAACCCAAACCCCTAACTGAACCCCTAATCCAAACCCGAAAACCAAGCACCAAACCCCTAACCCATAACCTGAACTGCAAACCCCTACCTTAAAACACCAACCCCAATCACTAACCCCTAACCTGATCAGCGAACCCCTAAACCGAACCCCAATCCATGAATACCGAACCTTGAGCCCCAAACCCCAAACCCCAAAGCCTGATGCCAAACCCAAAGCGCTAACCTCTAAACTGAATCGAAACCCCAAATCCTAAACCCTTGACCCCAAACTCCTAACTCATACCCCAAAGTCCAAACTGCAAAACCCTAACCGGAACCCCATACCCCAAACAATGAACCACGTACCCCAAACCCCGAGCCACATACCCCAAACATGGAACCCGAACCCCAAACCCCATACCCTGAATCCGAACCCCTATCCCAACTGCAAACCCCAAACCCCGAACCGGGAACCCCAAACCCCTAAACCGAACCGTGAACCCCTAACCCTAACCCGAACCCGAACCCTAACCCGAGCCCCAAACCCCAAACCCAAACCCCGACCCCCATACCCCAAACCGCAAACACTGATCCACGTAGCCCAAACCCCGAATCCATAACTCGAACCCCGAACCCCAAATCCAGAACCCAAACCCCGAACCCCAAACCGCTAACCCGAACCCCAAACCTAAACCCAAACCCAAACCGCACAGCCCTAATCCCTTACTGGAACCGCAAACCCCTAAACCGAACCCTAAACCCTGAACCAAAACCCCTAACCTGTACCCCACACCCCACACCCCGAACCCAAACCCAAACCCCTAACCCCAATCGCAAACCCCTAACCTGAACCCCAAAGCCCAACCGCGAACACCGAAACTGAACCCTAAAACCCGAATCCCAACCCCCAAAACCCAAACCTCCAAACCCAAACTCCAAACCCCTAACCCGAACCCCAAACCCCAAACCCCTAACCGGAACCCCAAACCTCAAACCCCAAACCGCACACCCCAAACCCCTAAGCCAAACCCCAAACCGCCAACCCCTAACTCCTAACCCGAACAGCGAAACTCTAAACTGCACCTCACACCCCCAACCCCAAACCATGAACCCAAACCCCCGAACCCCAAACCCCAAACCTCAAATCTCGACCCCCGAAACACAAACCTCACATACTGAACCCCTAATCGGAACCTCGAACCCCAATCCCCGAACCCCAAACCCAAATCCCAAAACCCCCAAACCCCAACCCTGAACCCAAATCCCAAACCCATAACAGGAACCCCAAATCGCGAACCCCTGACCCAAATCCCAAACTCCAAACCCCAAACCCCTAAACCGCGAACCCCTAACCCGAACTGAGAACCCCTAACCCGAACCCCAAACCCCAAACCCTAACCGTGAACCCCTAACCCAAACCCCAAACCCCAAACCCAAACCGCGAAGCCCAAACCCCAAACCCCTAACCCGAATCCCAAACCCAAAACCCTTAACCCCAATCCCAAACCCCCAACCCAAACCACAAACCCCAAACCCCTAACCCTAACCTCAAACCCCAAACCCGAACTGCGAACCCCTAACCCAAACCAAGAACCCCTAACCTGATCCCCAAACCCCAAACCCCAAACCCTTAACCCGATCCTCAAATCCCAAACCCGAACCGCGAACCCCTCACCCGAACCCCAAATCCCAAGCCCCTGTGCTGGACCTTGAACCCCTAATCGGAACCCCAAACCCCAAACTAGAACCGCGAAGCCCTAACCCCAAACCCTGAACTCCAAACCCCAAACACGAACCGCGTACTGCAAACCCGAACCCTGAACTCTAACCCGAACCCGAATCCAAACCCTAAGAAGAGAGGGGATTCCCCGAACCCGAACTCTGAATCTGAACCCTAACAAGTTGAGGGGATGCCGGAATCCTAACCCTAACCCTCACAATAAAACTCTAAAGTAAAAAGAAACTTTTCTGCCCTAAGCCCCGCCCCTTGCGGTCCCCCACCCTAAAGGCAGAAGAGATAAGCCTGGGCTTGGACTTCTGACCCACGGAGCCGGATTGCCTGTTTATTCGGCTGTCCACCTAACCGCTATGCTACCCAGATTCACGGGGTTAGATGTTGCTCCCAGGCACTCTTCAAGCCTCGGCCCACCAGGGCAGGCTAATAAAGCACTATGGGCCCTATTAGCGCTCACTTTAAGCCATATCCCTAACACTAATGCCAACCCTAACGGTAACCCGAACCCTGACCCTGACCTGAACCCTAACCCAAATCCAAACTATAAGAAGAGGGGGTCCCCGAATTCTAACCCTAACCCCGAACCCGAACCTGAACCCTAACAAGTGGGGGGGTTGCCCGAACCCTAACCCTAAACATAACAATAAACCTCTAAAATAAAAATAAACTTTTCTAGTCTAAGCCCCGCCTCTTGCGGTCCCCCGCCCCCTAAGAGCAAAAGGGTAACGTTGGAGACTTGAACTCCTGACTTACAGGCCACAGTCTGCCTGCTCCCCAGCCTGCCTAACCGCTACGCTACAGAGGTTTCCTGTTGCTGACAGCGCTCCCGGGCCCTCTTCAAGCCTCTGCCCGCCAGGGTCTGGTTCTGTAGAATATCATGGCTGTCCTAGGTCATCTTTGCTTTCTGTAGTCATAGTTTTATCCCAAAATCATAGACAGATCAGCTGAGAAAAAGCTTGGATTGTCTCGGTGGGGTGGATTTGCTTGTCCTGTGTTTCACCTGGAGGCAGTCGCGGTCCCGCCGGCCCGTCCTGGAAGGGGGCGTGGGGGCGGGGCGCCCCGTGCGCGCGTCGGGGGCGGGGCGAACCTGGGCGGCTGGTCAGGAGCGCGGCTCACGTGAGCGGGTCTGGGGCGGGATGACCATGGCGGCGCGTCGGGGCCAGGGCTTCCCGGTTGTGCTCTCAGGGCTCGCCATCGCAGCTGGGAATGCTCGTTTCGTGGGCTCCTGGGTCCCCGTCGATCGGCAGCCAGCGAGCAGAGCGGAGGGCTGTGGACCACAGGTAAGGGAACTCGGACTCGGCGGAGCAGGGAACCATGTATTCTGCCCTCTTTGTTTGCAGTCTCGGAGCCGACTAACATGGCGGTCGCAGAAAAGCCTCGCCTTTGGGGCCAACGGTTTTACCGCTTTACCCCTTTGCATAAAGCTCAGACCCGCGCGGTTTTCCCAAGCAGCTTAGTGTATTGCTTCCTAAAGGCCTGGAGCGGATACCAGGCAGGAAGGCCAGGGGTCTCCAGACAGAGAAAATAGACTGCAAGTGTCAGACGTTTTTTTCTCTCTCTTAAGAGGCAGGAGGAGACAAAACAGTGTTGCATTTTTTTTTCTCCATCTTGATACAAATTTAAAAGGAGGTTTCTCGGAAAATTCTGTGTTGCCAGGACAACTCCTGGCTCCACCTGAATTTAACTTTTCTCAAACCTTGAACTAAGCAATGCCTTTTTCTTATGGAAATGTTTGTCTTAAGGTATGGAAATGTTTGTCTTAAGTTATGTTAATGTACTATTTACCCAAGGCTCTGTCTTCAGGTCAGTTCCCCCTAAAGGCTCAGAAACGACTTGACAAACCAGTATGTTTACTCATACCTTGTTCTCTTAATCTATGTGAATGAAACTATATATTTGCTTGGAAATCTGCCTTTCTTCAAGATTCATGTCCATCATTTTATGGCCTGGGACGACTCATCTGCTGCCAGTGTTATCTCAATGCATGCTGTGGGTGAGGGGCCTGGTGCCATTCTCTGAGACATTGTCTTTTCTTTCATGCTAGTGGCTGTATAACATCTGGCTAAAGACTAGCAGGGGGTCCTCTTTCTTCCCCCTTTTAATGTCTACGTCAGCAGCTCTCTCGATCTCTTTTATACTTTAATAAAACTTTATAACAGAAAACCTCTGAGCCATCAAGCTTCGTCACTTGCCCTGGATGGAATTCTCCTCTGGAGGCCAAGAATGCTGGCATCTTTTGTGGTTTAGCAACCACCTTTCAGCCTTTTGTAATTCATATTGAATCTTCATTTCAGATTGAAGATGCATTCCACGGTATTGCCAACTGAAGTCTTCTCATCGCTATGGAGTATCTGTCCATGTCTTTAGGGTATTTTTCAGCAATCATGTATCATTTGCAGTGTGCCAGTCTTGTCATCCTCATTCTGTCCATAGCAAAGTCTTTTATTAATGTTGACATGATTGAAAGGGAATTGTTTGTTTAACTTCCTTTTCAGATTGTTATTTGCTGGTGTATACAGATAACACTGTGTCATCGTTCATTTTTATCAGTTTGGACAGCTTGATAGTTGTCTTTAATTTCTTTAATTTCTCATAATTTAAGATGACCCTGGCTCATATTTTTACAGTCTCACCCCTAGTCTCAGTCATTTCTTCAAAGAACTGTCCCTTTTTTTAACATTACATTATTTTTGACTGTGCTGGGTCTTTATTGCTAGTTTGTCTAGTTGTAGTGAGCAGAGGCAACCCTCTAGTTGCTGTGCCATGGCTTCTCATTGCAGTGCTTTCTCTGTTTGCAGAACTTGGGCTCTGGAGCATGCAAACTTCAAGAGTTGTTCAAAGGCTTCGTTGTCCGTGGGCGTGTGGAATCTTCTACACAGGGATTGAACCCGTGTTCCCTGCATCGGTAGGCAGATTCTTTACCACCGGGCCATCGGAGATGTTTTCTGTTCCCTTTTATTAGAGAATGATATTTAAAACATACATGTAGGAGCTCAATATGCTCAGCTGACAATACATGGATATATATATACATGTATTCCAGCTCACCTTTGAACATATTCAGTTAAAGGTAATTTGTGATGATGTCTCCAGCCCGATCCACCACGACATGGACATTGTAACGTTTCCTTTTGTTTATCTGTAACTTTGCATTCCAATGGTAAGATACCTGGCTTCCACCGCTTGTCATACACAGAATTCAGTGCTTGTCCCACGTGGTTACTGAAAAAAAACTGTCAGATTGTCTTTCAAAGGGGGCTCTGCGTGCATGGCACCAGTATCTTGAGGATGTTTTTGTATGATAGTTTACTATCTGTATACCCTCAGTGGCCAGGTGTCTATTTCAGTCGCTACCAATTATGAATGGGCTTGTTTGCTCTAGTGTTCTTGGACAATTCGAGTACAGTTTCTTTGTCAGATATGCCTTTTTTTAGGAAAAGAGTTTTATTTATTGTTGGCTGTGTTGCATCTTTGTGTGTGGGCTTTTCTCTAGTTTTGGTGAGCATGGGCCATAACTAGTGGTTTGCAGGCTTCTCACTGCAGTGTCTCCTCTTGTTGAGGGGCACAGGCTCACGGGCTTCAGTGGCTGCAGCATGTGAACTCAGCATCGTGGCTTCCAGGATCTAGAGCACAGGCTCGGCAGTTGTGGCACACAGACTCCATTGGATGTGGGATCTTCCCATCCTAGGGATCGCACATGCATCTCCAGCACTGGCAGGTGGATTCTTTACTATGGAACCACCAGGGCATATTTTAGATTCTCATTTTCCACACATGTATCTAGTGAAGGAGGCCAGGATCAAGAGGCATGGCAGCTGGGAATCCTCAGCCACAGCTCTGGTGTGCTATCCAAAGCTCTGGGGCCTTTGGTGAGCACCTCAGCTTCCCTGGGACTGTTTCCTGCCATCAGAAATGCCCTGCTTTTGGACTGTACCCACCAAGCTCCTCTGTCCCTGGAATTTCTGAGACCAGAGTACTGCAGGTAGTGCCATTTCCTTCTCTGCTGCTGCTGCTGTGTCGCTTCAGTCGTGCCTGACTGTGCGTGACCCCATAGACAGCAGCCTACCAGGCTCCTCTGTCCCCGGGATTCTCCAGGCCAGAACCCTGGAGTGGGCTGCCATGTCCTTCTCCAGTGCAGGAAAGTGAAAAGTGAAAGTGAAGTCACTCAGTGAAGTCGTGTCCGACTCTTAGTGACCCCGGGGTTGCAGCCTACCAGGCTCCTCTGTCCATGGGATTCTCCAGGCAATGGTACTGGAGCGGCTGCCATTGCCATTTCCTTCTCTACAAGATAGCGTTTTGAAGATATTTTCTCCTGGATATTGCTTTTGATGAAGGAAGGGGGATCCCTTCCAGGGCTTGAGAGTGAGTTCTTGTCTGACACTGGGCAATGAGTTGTCTGAGGAGAGGAGTGCTGTCCAAGCGAGAGGCTTTATTGGGAAGGGCTGCCGGGGTGGAGGGCAGGAGGGTGAGGGAAACGGAGAGAACCACTCTGTCACGTGGCTCACAGTCTCAGGTTTTATGGTCATTGGGTTCATTTCTGGTTTGTCTCTTGCCAGGCATTCTGAATTGGGATCCTTCTTGGGGGCACACCCACCACTCAGCCAAGATGGATTCCAGCGAAGTGGATCCTGGGAGGTTGGTAGGACCTCTGAACTGGAGCCTCCCATCACCTGACCTCTCCAGAATTCTGCTTGGTGGTAGCTTGTTCGTTCCTTGTTCCTTCCCAGGACCTCCTGTTGTAAGATGACTCCTGCAAGTGTTTTCTTTTCTCTGTCACCAGGCCAGGGTGGGTGGTCCGTGGTTCATTTAACCGTTTGTTTTTGGTTCTCTCGAGTAAGGTCCTCCACAGGGTAAATGTATGAAATGATAAAAGGCAATGTTTTAAATAATTTATATTCATAATTTGGTAAGTTGCCTTTTTGTGTGTATGTTAGACCTGATCACCAGACCAAAGTTCATGTAGAACTTTTGTAGTTTTCTAAAATTTCTATAGTTTTTAAAATGGAGTTACCTTGTTGCAAAGTTTGTGTTTATGTTCATATTTTTTTAAAGAGTTATTACTTTTTAGTTGATTGATCATTGCTTTACAATATTGGTTTGATTTGTCATGCATCCACATTAGGTGTACCTATGTCCTCTTGCTCTTGAATCTCCCTCCCACTTCACACCCATTCCCACCTCTCTAGGTCACTACAGAGCCCCAGTTTGAGTTCCCTGAATCATACAGCAAATTCCCATTGGTTGTCTATTTACAAATGTTGGTGTACCTGCATCCATGCTGCGCTCTCCATTCATCTCACCCTCTCCTTCTTGTTCCCCACCCTTGTCTGTAAATCTGTTCTCCATGTCTGGATCTCCATTGCTGCTCTGTGAACAGACTCGTCAGTACCATCCTTCTAGATTCCATGTTTTTCTCTCTTTGACTGACTCCCTCCCCTTTATTAGAACAGACTCAAATGTGTTCCTTTTTATGGCTGCATTCCATACAGGCTCTGATTGTTCCTTAGCCATGTTTTGCGGAGGGTCATGGGGCTATTCTGCTCCATTTCAGTTTGGGCTTCCAGTCTGAGTGCTCGCAGCAGAGCTGCTTCTGGGTGAGCCCTCTGAGGTCTGTGAGCGCCGGGCTGCCCGCTCTTCTCTTGTGGCCCGCAGGGGGCGCCAAACCCCCTTCTGACCCGCGGGCACAGGACGCTTTGCCTTTAGACTCTGCTCCGTGAGCAGCTGGCGGGAGCTTTGTCTCCTCAGGACCATCAGGGCTCAGGCTTCTGGATAACAGGGCTGCATCCAGGCTGAGAGGAGCAGGGTTGCCTCAGTGCCCACCAGCAGGGAGGCGCTGCCAGAGCGAAAAATGAGGACGGAGTAGACGTTTCCTGTGTCCAGCTGAGGGCTGACTGGAGGTCCATCTCAGAGGACTCAGGGGGAAAGAGCTCCGTGTGCAAAACGGTGGGTTTTTAGTTAGATTTGCGTTAGATGATGTAGAGGATGAACACTGATGTTCTTCCGTGTAGGTGGCCGTTTTCCTGTCACTGTTTCTTGAGAAGACTGTCCTTTCCTCTTTGCTCGTTCCTGGTTTGATTTTCAGGAATTGACCATGTACACGTGGGTTCGTTTCTGGGCTCTCTCTTCTCTCCTGGAGTCCATGTGTCTGTGTTCCTGCCAGTTCCTCACTGTGGTGGTCACTCCAGCTCCGTGATGTAGTTTGAAGAGGGATAGGAAGATGCCTCCAGCTGTGTTCCTCTTTCTCAGAGTCTTTTTGGCCATTTAAGGTCCTGTTCAACATTAGCAGTCTAATATTAGGACTATTTCTATTTCTGTGAAAAATGCCATCGAATATTATTTTGTGATTGCAGTCACTGTATTTGTTGATGACTTTGGTTGGAATGGACCTTTTAATTCCTCATTGTTCCAGTGCATGAGCGTGGGATAATTTTCTGTGTATTTGTGTTTTCTTTGGTTTCTTTATGAGTGCTTTCTAGTTTTCTGACTACTGGTCTTTCATGTTCTTGATTAAGTTTGTTGCTAGATGTTTTATTTAAGTGGGATTTTCTTAATTTTTTTTTCTGATTGTTATTAGTGTATAGAAATGCAAGTGATTTTTGGACTGTAAATGGTAGTATTTTATAGGATTGTAAATTGATCTGAAATGATTCAGCTTTACTGAATGTAGTCTAACAACTTTTTGTGAAGTTATGTGGAACATTTTATCTGTCAAATCTGTTTCTCCTGAAGTAGGTCATCCAGAGGACCCAAGACATGGTGGTTACTAATAGACTTCCCACAGTACTTCTTCATTCCACGTGGACTCCTTCAAGGGCAGTGAGCATCGCAGCTTCCCTTGAACTTCGTCTGGGTAAGTCTTGGCCTGTGTAAGAAAGTTTCCTGCCTGTCTACTCTAAATGTCTTTTGTGGTATTGGCATGGTTGTTTTGAAACCTAGTATACTTTCCAGTCATTTAAAATGTACAGAAAATGCCTAGCAATGGGAACAAGTGCTAGCATTTGCCACATCATCTAAAATACTCTCTGTCTTTTATCCAAAATGGGTACCTTCTGCAGAACCAGCACATAATCTCCAAAATCAGGAAATCATATGGTATCTACATTATAATGTAATCCACAGCCCCGCTTCCACTTTTAGCAATTGTTCAAGTGTATGAGTATATCTTTTGTTTCCATCTTCATCCTTTTTTCGTTATTTAGAGTGTTACCGAGATTTTCAGTTATTTGGACAAACTTGATGGATTGAAAGCAGACATGGTGAATAAGGGTTCTGGGTGGCCTTTCCTATATGGATTTTTTTTCACTGAAGATGGTTTTAATATTTCTTCCTGTTGTAACATGTATGAATCCTGCATTCTTTCTCCCCCCATAGTAATTAAAAATAAATAATATGCCATTTACCGTTTAGATATTTGTAAGCATACAGTGTTGTAGCAGACAACCTTTTCTTGTTTTGCAAACCAGTTTAATAATGTGCACCTTTTGCGTGCTTTGGAGAAACTCAGGAAACTGAGTCAGTGACTGAAATGGCCCAAGATATCACCTTAGATTCCACCTTCATCTAAAAACAAAACAGGCACTTCCTGGTGGTCCAGTGGCTGAGACTGGACACTCCCAAAGAAGGAGGCCCAGGTTCATTCCCTGATCCAAGAACTAGATCTCCCATGCCACAGTGGAGAATTTGCATGCTGTAGCTAAATATCTGGCTTGCCTCAATGAAGGTTGACCTTGTGCAGGCAAATTAAAAAAGAAACAAATATTTAAAAAATACAACCAAAGGAAAGGAAGGGTATGGTTGTTGTGCAGATTTATGGCTTAGCTTTCCCTATGGATAGAAAAGAAAAAAGAGTTTCAAAAGACTGTGTCTCATCCTTCTATCTGGCATATAGAGAGGATTCCTTTGAAATGAGATTTCTGTGGTAAATGTGACTCACAGAAGAGCTGTCTTGAACTTGGGTTTCAGAGACGATCATGTGTCCTCTAAACAATAAAAGTTAATTGGGTCCAACTAATTCTCATGCTGAGGTGGTATATTTTGTGGTAGCATTTGCTCCCCTTCACTTCGGATGTATCCCCATTTGTTTACACTGTCATCTACTGAAGACATCCTGATCTTTGAAAGTGTTTAGTTATTACAAGTAGAGATGTTGTATATAATCATGTGATACTTTTTTTCTGGACATGTTTTCAAAGCTGTTTAGTAAGTGCTAGACATGTAGTATTCAGATCACAGGTGAGCCTTGTTTAGCTGTGGAAAAATCCAGCTATGTTTCTCTGTGGCATGTGGGATCTTCTGGGGTAAGGGATCGAACTAGCGTGTCTTGCATTGTCAGGCAGATTCTTCACCACTGAGCCGCCGGAGAAGCTGTGCCCTACCCCCTTTTTTGAGTTTACTGGATCTAATAGGTGTGCAGTGCTACCTCCCTGTTATTTTAGTTTGTCATTTCCTCATGATATGTGATTTTGAGTCTTTTTGATAGGCTTATTTACTATCTTGATATTTCTGTAGGCCAGGTGTTTAGGTGTATACATTGTTTACCAGATTGTTCTAGATTTTTTGGTATATTTAGAGTACAATCCTTTATCAGATATGTATTTTATCAATATATTTTCCTGTGGCTTGTGTTTAAGTTTTGTGAATAAGGTTTTTCACAGTTTAAATTTCTAATGGTTTAAAGTTGAGGTGATATATGTTTTATATCCTTTTTTGGATAGACTTTAGTGTGTTGTTGCTGTTATTACATTTTAAAAGCAGAAGTGAGGTACTGTAGATACAGTTTTAAGCTAAGCTGAAGTACCATAGATACAGTTTTGCCTTTTGTCTGTTGAGAAGTTTGAGTGAGTTTGGTGTACACTGTAACATTACGTCTACGTTCATTTGACTGGATATAGCTTCCAATTATTTGTCTAATTGGTTTTGGAGATATCACGGGAAGTCAGTTTTTCCAAGGGAAACTGAGGTCCATGAAACATGAACTCTCTTTGATCGGTCGGAATCACTTTCTGCTATTTCTGACAGATTTGACTCGTTTGGATATCTCATATGAGTGGAATCACAGAACGTTTGTCTTTTTCTTGGTCTGGTTTATTTCACTTAATCTAATGACCATAAGGTTTGTCCACATTGTCGCATTGTCAGAATTACTGACTTTGAAGGGCCAAATCAGATTCCATTGTGGGTATACCACAGTTTGTTTATGGAATTGGTTGCCATGGACACTTAGATTACTTCTGTTTGTTTGCCAGTGTGAATCATGCTGTTGTCAGTATGACTGAAGAAGTATCCATTTTTTCAGCCCCCTTTCCCAATCCTTTTGGGTACATAGCATGAATTGGAATCAAACTATGTATTTATTCCATGTGTTCCTTTTGGAGTTATTTCTGTAATGTCTTGCAGAGTGGCAGCACCATTTCATGTACTTTTTTGTATGGTGGAATACCGTTCAAGCTTCTGAATATACCTTGTGTGGCATATTCAGTCTCCCACCAACGGACACTTGAATGAGTTCTACCTTTGAGCTATTGTGAATGTAACTGTGAATATCTGTGTACCAGTTTTTGTTTGAATTATTAACAAATACATTCCTATATATAAAAGAAGCCACAAGGACCTACTGTACAGTTTAGGAAACTATTAAATATCTTTTGATAATGTATAATGGAAGAGAATCTCAAAAGGAATATATGAAAAGCACATAGTAAGCATGATATTTATTGTGCCAACACTATGAGTTTTCATAGCACTACTCAACGTGTATTTATACATGTCACTAAAATATCCACATCTGTAAGGATGTTATAAAAAATTATATAAAAAAATCAAGAATTCAAACAGAGAATAAGTAAACTTCCTGCCATTGCTCCTCCTCGTTTATACACTAATACTACCTGTAACGCTCATCGTATAAGTGCTGGACTAGCAATTGACATTCTTGTAAACCAAGAGATTGTGAAGGTAGAAGGAAATATAACTTATTGAATTCCTTAATGAAGGATTGTAGAACTCTATGTCCATGAAGCGAATGAAATTCCGTTTTATTGAGCCACATTCTTACTAGAGAGATGAGCTTCCACCCCACCCAACGTTAGTTCACAATGAAACCCTGCCGTCCTCTGGCCTCAATGTCTGCTTCCTGCTACCGAGAAAGAAAAGATGAGGAAGTCCTGACCAAACCGATGCTATTTTTCTTTTTCTGCTTTGTATTTTATCGCAGGGCTTGGCAAAAAGAGGGCCCAACCTGTTTTCAGAGTTCCATCCCGAGGGTTCCTCCGGCATGTTCCCTGTGTTGACAAACTGCTGATTATTTTCAACAAAGGACAATGATCTGCACTTCACTATCTGTTGCTTGAGCTGGAATAGCAGGCGTCCCTTGAAGTGCAGTCCTTCATGCTGGAGTAGGCATCCCTGAAGCAATAGTGTAAGAGGAACACATTTATCATGTAGACATCGCATCCCATGCATTTGTAGTAATTTTTCAGTTATAGCCATCATCATCGGAGGAACTGACTTGTCCGAGTAATAACGAGAGTACCCCGTATAACAGTTCCTTGACTTACGAGTACTTCCTATGAGTACCCTTTTGAGTACTTCTTCCAATGTTGTTTCTCCTACTTTGGTCATGAACAGTAGGAGCTGATGGCAGTGGTCCTTGAAATGTATGTCGATTCCCAGGTGGCGCAGTTGATAAATAAATAATCTGCCTACCAGTGCAGGAGGTGGAAGTGATGTGGGTTTGATCCCTGTTTCAGGAAGGTAACAATTCATACACATGTTTTATGTGAACAAGTTTGATACTCAGGAGTTTTTTTCTTCTGTATACAGAAAAACAAATGCTGTTCAAGGACACTGAAAGAACCCTGATTTCGAAAATCAGATCTGTATTGTGAGCAATGCTTAGATATCCATGAGTCGAAGCATAGTATTATGCCTATCATCCTTGTATTTCCCTCAGTGAAATATGTTGAGGAAAACTCTTCATTCGTGGTCTAGATTCACGAAGAAGCTAAATAGCATTCATCCTTTACATTGACAACTGTGAATTTAAATCTCCTGTGAATCCTATGTGACAACCACACATACCAACATGAGTTATTAGTATTATAACAATATTTTTAGTCCTATTGTATGTCAACTAAAAAAATCACTGTATAATTGTACATGAAGTCAAGACACAAAATCAGTGCAAATACAAAATGTTCCGTCCTTTGAGAAAGGGAGAAAAACATCTCTGTGCTTAGCCTATTGCATTTTTATGTATTAGATCCGTAAGTAGTTTATTCACCACACCCTATGAATGATTCACAGATCTTCAGAGAAGAAAGGATCATTTCTCTTTAACAATGAGTAGTTCAACTCTTCTCAAAGCAAAGTCATAAGTGAGTCTAATTTTGCGTGAGACCATGAAAACTCAGTGTTTTCATTATGCTTGGGCTTATGATGGGAGGAGGTCTGAGAAGGCACTTCTGAAGGTTTCTTCATACCAGTCGTTCTCATATGTATCGAGTCTTTAAAGGTCGAATCACCGAGGTGTTGCTTCTACACTTGGACTAGGCTGAGTAGCAACATTCCCTTTCTCCCTAAGTGCAGTAGACGTGTTCCCAACCTGTCTGTCTTCTGTCCTCAGGAGTATGTATTGCTTGAGCTCACCACAGCCTAGTAGATGGAAATCGTCAGGATATTCTGGAAACCCTGTTTATTTCAGTCTGTTCAGGAGGTTACCACTGCTGCAAACCTCTGGATTTTACCATGCACTTTTAACAACCTGAGATGAAGGATCCAAGTCAACACTCGTGACAGCCACGGGCTTCCATGGCCTATCCATGATTGTTGGCTTTGCTTTCATAATCATCCTGTTTCTTATACCAACTAAACTGTCACTGTATTTTTTTATTACCATTCTATCTTTGATGGTTTTTGGATCTATTATGGATTTTCCTATATATCTTCACTTATCGGTGAGGGTCTTATGTTAGTAGTAGTTACGACAACTGACTTCCAGTCAGTTAGCTGTGGCAGAACAGAAAAAAGAATGACCCAGTGTATATTATTAATATTATGTATCAATATATTATTCGTTTTATTGTTTGCAGTCATCCACTTCCAAGTTTCCGAAATAAACTGTCAGAAAAATCACATCCTTTTGAATGTCTGTTTGACTGAGTAGGAGCACGGAAATGTTATTCCATAAAATTGTTTACAGTTTCTATTCCGTTCCTCCTGTTTGATGTAGATATTGGCCTTTGGTTCTATCACTAGCTTTGCAAGTAAAAAAAAAATAATTAGAGCTCATATGGTAATTTTACTGTTAGCAATAAGTTTAGCATAAAATGAACACAGAAGAGGTTACAGTAGACCAAATATGAGAGTCAGTTTAAAAGAAAACGTCGTGTTGAATGTTTACAGTAGGAATATAGTTATGAAGTTCCTTTATTATTATTCTATCCTTTCCGTCTCTTTTGCAGGGGTGTGAATGTACAGATTCCAGTACTATGGCTGCAGTGAATAATAGTATCATTATTCTTGAGAGCAACTCTACTACGTCTTCACGCTCATGTCACTCAAGGTTTTATAATAGCTATTATGTTAGTCCTGTTTGTAGTTTGTGAAGTCACATAAGTTGCATTCATTCAAGCAATAGTATCAAACAGCTATGGCATCAATTATAGATGTGACTCGATAGCGAATGTGAATCCATTTCACTGTGACAAATTATTATTGTAGATATTCTATTCATGCCAGTAACAAAGCTGTGCAGAAATCATACAATGTTTATTAAGAAAATAAGATTTACTAATTTGTTGTATTATTCTATTTCTTTTAAACAGATTGAATGACAACAGGCTCAACTTTTCATTCACTTGTATGACTATGAGCAGTTTGACCAAGTTGAAGAAGATGACTCGTTTGTAGTCTTCCTCATGAGCTCATTCCATCTACTGGCTTTAAAATCATTTAGTACAGAGCTCACCGTCTAGGTGTTCATCCAGTGTTTTGTTTGCGTATCATGCAGGATCATTTTAAAAGGAAAAGCATGTGTGTATGAGTTAGAGCTCTGATCCCAAGAGTCCATGTAGAAGCTTCCCCTGAGAAATGTATCGTTTTGGCACCAATGCTACTGAAATGTGTGAATGTGGCCTACCACGCGTCCCAATAAGTGTAAACAGCTTCACATGCTACTTATTTGAAACGACCAGTACTCATGACATTCCATTCATCTGAGGACTAAATATAGCCAACTTAGGTTGTGTTTGCCAAATAGACTTGGAAGCATTCTTCACACAATCCTTCATCGATGCCAGTTTTCAGATCGAAGAAACCCTTGCTCCGTGAAGTTTGTGAACACATACACTCATGTTTTGTTTGAGATTTTAAAGTCATTCTTCAGTTTTGTTGGAGGAATGGTTCTGTATATGGCCCGTGGATCCCCAAATCCACTGATGTTCATGTGTCTTGGGGCTTCCCAGGTGGTTCTAGTGGTAAAGAACATGCGGAACATACCCATGCAGGAGACATAGGAGATATGGATTCGATCCCTGGGGCAGGAAGATCTCCTGAGGGAGAGCATGGCAACCCACTCCAGTATCCTTGCCTAGAGAATCTCATGGAGAGAGGAGCCTGGTGGGGCCTAGTCCATATGATCCCAAAGAGTTGGACACAATGTAAGTGACTTAGCACAGCACATGCTTCATTGTCAGAGCTAATATAATGGAGATGACATAAAAAGAATCACCAGCGGGCGAAAGTCAATATCCATCACTTTTCAACTTTGGAATGTATTGTGATATTTTACATCCATATTTGTATGAGTTGATAGTTGGCGAATCGATGCATATGAAGGCCTGATTGTGTTATATGTATGTTGAGGGAAGATATATTTTTATGTGGTTTGACATATGGGTCCCATTTCATTCGTAGACATCTGCATACTCATCACTTATCATCATTTTTTTTTGAAAAGACCATTGTTTTTAAAGGTTGTTGTCTAACCGGGAAAGATGCTTGAATTCTTGGGCTCCTTAGAGGAAGAATTCAACCCGGGGCCAGTGATGAGGCTTGATCACTCAGAGCTTTTGTGTCGCAACGTTTTATGAAAGTATAAAAGAGAGAAAGCTTCTGACATAGACATCAGAAGGGGGCAGAAAGAGTGCCCCCCTACTCATCTTTAGCTGCATGTTATCTAGCTACTAGCAGTCTACTCATTAGAGAAAGGAATGGCAGCAGACCCCTCACCCACAAGATATATGGAGATGACCGTGGCACCAGGTCAGTCATCCTGGGCCATAAAATGATTGATATGAGCAAATAGATAGCTTCATTCACATAGATCAGGAGAACCATGTATGAGTAAAGCTAATTGGTTTGTCAAGTCAGTTCTGAGCCTTTAGGCAGAACCTCCTTGAAGATAGAGTCTAGGGTAAATACATAGTACATTCACATAGCTTAAGGCAAACCTTTCCATAAGAAAAATGCCTTGGTCAGCTCAAAGTATGAGAAAAGTGAAGTTCAGGTGGAACCAGGTGTCATTATAGCAACACAGAATTGTAAGAGAAAACCTCTTTTTAAATTTGTATCGAGAAGGGGAAGAAAGAGAACAGCTTGTTTCCTCCTGCCTGGGAAGTGACAGATAACAACTGTCTGACACTTGCACCCCGTTTCCTCCCTTTGGAGACCCCTGGCCTTCCTGGCTGTTACCCTCTCAGTTTCATTCATTGAGTGTTTTCTGCCTTGTGAAACATTGGGCATAGAAGTATGTGTTAATTTAGGGGTATTTCATCCAATTTCATTTAAATGCATATGTGAATTAGAAAGTTTGACATGCCGTTGCTTTGTATACCGATTGGGAAATGTGAGTCTCCAAGTTTAATTTAGTGTTTCATGTTCATTTTTCTTTTTAGGGGTACAAAGAAAAATAATATGACTGTTAAGATCAGCTTTCGTATATTTTGCCAAATATGAATTGAGATCACATCGATCGGAAATGAGTCTGTGCATGAAAGCCCTAATAACTAATGTTAATTGACTTCACTACCATGGGATGTTTTCCTGTCTATTGAGGATTTACTTCATGTATTTCGATTTTGACTTTCTGTCTTACAGCCTTGTTTGTAGATCAAAGCTATTTGAAATTGTCATCTGGTTTTCAATGGCTTGTGAGGTTATTCATGAGTGGTTTATAAAACCGAATGGATTGTACATAGCCATACTTTGTTGTCATTTTATGAATTTGAAGAATGTCTGAAGAATGTCTGCAGTTATGCCTTAAAGATTCACACAATTGATGTCCAATATTTATCTCAATAGACTTGCTTTCAATGTGTAGTTTCCTATGCGTACGTCTCTCCTTATGGATTTGGGTAGAACTTGTATTGGAACACTGAAAAATCTGTGATATCAACCGTGCTGACCTTCTTACTGGTGGTCATCATTAAGATTTTCACGCTCACTGTCACTTTGTGCAATGATATGGATCCTAGTGGAAACAGGTGCTGTTCATCCTACTTTTGTGAAGATTGAATTCATCGTAGAAAGTGGAATGTGTTGAAATATTTATGGTATAAATATATCTTGTGTATATAATTACCCAGATTACTGCTGCGTATTTGATTGCTAAGTTATGAAATGTATGAGATAGATGTGATCCATCAATGGCGATTGGATACGTGGTGGAGAGGTATTTTGGTGATGCAAGAGATTTAAATGATGTGATCAGAGTATGTATATTCTTTTTATGTGGATAATGGGTCTTGGATCCATGTTTGAAACATTACGACCTTGTCTTTTGTTATGCATGGGAAGTGTCAAAAATGAAGATGAGGCGGGTACGTGCTTCAAGGGTAAGTATAGGGTTGAGGGCGTGACTATGATGTGGGTTAGGTTTAGGATGTGGATAGGGTGTCGGGGGCCAGCGTGAGGAACTCCGCCCATGGCAAAGGTCATGAGGAAGAAGGCTTGGCATATGCAAAGGCGTGATCAAGCCTCAGGAAACCCCCTGTTCCTGAGCATCTACCCCAAAACCAGACTCTGTTTTATGCTCTCACCTACACCTCTGACTTTACAGGGGGCTCTCCCCAATAACCGTTTCTCTCGGAGAAGGAGTAAACCTGCAGCTCCAAGGCAATAAAAATTCTTGGGCGTGACAAGAGTGTTTCAGCTTCCGGACTGCTCTGAAGGTTATCTAGCCCACCTGTTTAGGTTAGTCCAGCCACATGTGATTTACAGCCTCCCAATCTGAGAGGCACGAGATGTTTTGGACTTACTAAAGGCAAATTATTTTGGGGAGTTAGAAATTATTAGTATAATGGGTTGGTTAGGAATTATATTGGTGAAGGGTTTTTTCATTTGTTGTGTCAATAATTGCTGCTAATTCCCTGCTCTGGGTGGGACAAGGATGTCTCAGGTCAAACCTCTCTGCTGACAGACTAGCTTGTGTGACAGGATTATCCATACTCCTGCCACATGATTGTTTACTACCTCTTAACCATAAACAGCACAGAGTTTTGGAGAGTCTTAATTAGCATAGGGCTTTTTCTTCTTGTTGAGTCAATGATTGCCGCCAGGCCTCCATATCCTTAGGCACTTGGGAATATATTAATCAATGTATTTGGAATATAGAAAAGGAAATACAGTCGTTTTTGATGTTAGCAATACTAGACTTTTTAGCTAATGGATTTTCTCTTTTGTAATAGACCACTGGACTTTGCTACAAATCACTGTATCCTTGCTATGTAAGAATGTAACTTTATCATATCTTAAGACTAAATAGATCTTAAGGGGAGCATTGGTGAAAGGATTTTCATTTGTTGGGCTGATGTTTGCTGCTAAATCTCCATGTTCCCTACCCTTCTAATGAATATAACTAACATATAGGAGAAATAAGTATTAACCTTTAAGATGAATCCTGTTAACCTTGGGTTAAGTAAATTCCTTTCTTGATTGTAACTCACTACACCCACACCCTATAGGAATGCAGCTTTATTTGGAGGGTGGTGCCTGGTTTGAGAAAAAACACACTTGGAAAAAATAAGTTTTTTGGTTATCAGAAAGAAAGGATCATAAAATGTCAGCAGGTCTCACTCATGGCCAGAAGATGATGTAGTATCCCTAAGACCTTTTTTTATACATTTATGTGAAGCACCTGATTTTGATAAAGGTCAGGACTGCTGACCCCCACGTGACTCTGTATTCATCCCTATGTGTAACAAAAGGTATATAAGCAAACCCAAAAATAAAGAAATTGGATCAGTTTCCGGAAAGACTGATTCCCCCATGTCACTTCTTTCTTGCTCCCATTTTTCTGGCTGAATTCCCATCTGGAGCATGGATGCTATTCCACGTAATCTAAGTTATTCAGCCTCCTTTTCTTCACTAATCTTCCTACTGCACTAACCATTTCTAATCTCTCTATATCTGTGATTAAATATGTATTTTTCTAAAGACGCCGGCTCCGCCCCCAACTTCAAATCACCCTGGATCCACTGGGGCTGGACCCCGGCAGTAGGGTTAAGGTTAGAGTTTGGGGAAGAGCCCCCCAACTTGTTAGGGTGAGGGGTGAGGCGTGAGGGTTCAGGGTGAGGGTGTGGGTGAGGGTAAGGGTTCGGGGTGAGGGTTCAGGCTGAGGGTGTGGGCCTCATATCTGATAAAGGATTGTACTCCAAATATACCCTTCGCTTCCCTCGAACAGAGCTCTCACTGCTGGAGCCCTTGGCAGTGTGAAACACACCAGCCCCTAAAACCTCCACAAGGACGCCTGCGGCCTAGGTGCAAAGGCAAGGCAGGAGCGGAGCTGAGGCCAGGAAGGCGCCAGTGGTGTCTCTGAGCCTCGCGCAGCCTGCTCCTTCCTGGGAACTAACATTAGCAGCGAGGCAAGTCTGGGCAACGCTCGCCCAGAGCAGAGCAGCCTCACGCCAGGAACTCTGCCAGATCGGGCCTCTGAGCAGAGCTGAAGCTCTGCAGTAGTGGAGGCGCACTCGACTCCGCCCAAACTGGGCTTGCAGCTGCACGCGGTTGGGCTGCCTCATTTCCCCCGAGGAGGCTCGTTTCCCCTCATGCTGCGCACTTGGCTTCCAGGCAGGGGCCTCCTGCTTCTCCTACAGGTCTTACCTCAGGGGCTGCTTCCCCTGAGCTGGGGCTGTGGGCAGGAGCCCAGACACGCAGGGGCAGGCCCCAACCACCTGCACACGTCTCTGCTGGGGACGAGAGCGCTAGGGAATATACATCTGTCAGGCACCTGCAGGGCGCCCACGGAGTGAGTCTCCGAGTCTGGGGACTGCAGATCCCAGCCAGGGGCCCTGGGTGTATGGTGCTCTCCGTGCGGCACATGTCTGGGCAGCCAAGCAACAACTGAAGGAGCCAAGCAGTTGCCCTTCCATTCCCTCTGACAGAGCTCTCACTGCTCTAG